>NC_081180.1:155614340-155870725 GCF_029867415.1 Vicia villosa
GACCATGGCCTCACCATTAATGTTGACAAACTTTATGGTAATTGTCAAATTTTAACTTTCGTCAATTAAGCCCTTTAAAGGCTTATCCTTACGACTAACTTTGCTTCGTTTAAAACAGATATTTCTCAAGATAAAATCCATGTTCTCTCACCAGTCTTCGAAGACGTTAGGCCAATCGCCACCATATTGCCTAATGAGCCAATCGAAGAAAGCCAATCTACTGACGAATCCCCACCTACTCATCAAGGCAAAAATTTGGAAGAGGATCATCCATTCTCAGGCAGCGACAATGTGAACCCAAAATCACATGACAATGAAGATTCTGCGTCGGAGAAAGATGCTATGGAAGAGACTTCTCAACCAGAAAAACAAGATCCTCAAGGAACTTCGACTCCCGATGCAAAAACCATTCCTGAGACAACTTCGACGCCTGCCCCTGCAAAGCCTACACCTTCGGAGCTTGAACAACTTAAGCAAACTGATCCTCTTGGTTTCTTAAAGGCTATCATGAATGTGAATACTTCTTCGCCTTTGGAACTTGATGTCTCTCCAGCTGTAACTGCAGATTCTAGTGACAAGGAAGATATTCCTAGTCTCCTTCGACAAATAAAAGAGAGATTCTTTGGGGTCAATCTTGTAGATGTTCTCAACCGGGACCCTATTAAGAGTCACAACTTAAATCAACTTCTAAAGAAAGTAGATTTGCTTCAAGTTTCCACAGAAGTTTCAGAGGTGATTGTTCTGCTAGGCTCTCTACTTGAGCAACTCCAAGCTAACATTCTTCGAAAGCAAAATGTCGAAAAAGAATTATCTGAGACAATGGCCTCTCATGACTCTTCATGGAATTCTGCTGTGGACGCAACGAAACAAGGTGAGGCCCTCAAGCTTAAACATTCAGAAAATCAAAAGGCCTTTGATGATTATGAGAAGAAAATCAGCTCCTGGAAACAAGAAATAAAAGTACTCGAGGGCAAGATAAAGGAGGCTGAAAGTTGTCAAGCAGCCATCCAAAAATCTAATCAACAAGATTTGCTCGAAGTGGTGCAGTCAGGAATTAAACATTTCGAGACTGCACAGAAGTTAGTGCCAGAGATCGAAAGATTGAAGAAACAACGGGCACTAATTGAACTTCGTATGTCTTCATGGGAAACTCAATACTTGAAGATCAAAAAGGATCTCCCTGAGGATTTTAACTAGATGTTTTCAATCTTGTTACTTATTGCACCTTTATTTTGTAATCGAGACTACTGTAGACATATAATATTTGTATGCTTGACTCCCATTTATATCTATAATGTTTGCCAGCATTACTTTAGCAAATCTTTCAATTTTCTGCCAAAATATATCTTTAGATTTTCTACAGTGCTTTTATTAAATGCAACATGTAGAACCTGAACATCTTTCGCAGCATTCTTGCCTCTAGACTTGACATTTCCACATCTCCTAGCCATAATCATTATTAAATAGTGACGTCACTTTCACCAAAACGTCGGTTTTAAGACGTGCGTGCATCAGTTTCATGATTACTTCTCAACTTCCAAGGGCGGGAAACGGCGGAAGCCATAACTTCTCACTTTGGAAAACCAACCGCAGTCCAATCACTCATTAACAATGTAAAACCACCCTTCAGTATTCCCATTCTATATAAAGGGTCTAATATTACCTTCATTTCTTCATTCATGTGCTTTCTCTCCAGACCAAACACAGAAAAAAGAAAACACACAACTTTTTCTCAAAACACCACTTTTTCTTGCAATGGCTGGAACTCTCTCTTTTAATGATATCAAAGCTCTCATCAAAGGTGAGTTCAGACTCTCTGAGGATGAACTTGTCCGTCACTTTATTAATATTGAAACCCTCTTTGCTAACCAAGAACTGAACTTCTACTTTGAGGAAGTCCTGGAGGGTGCCATCTACCCCAACATGGTGGCAGAGTTCTGGATGAATGCGTCTTTACGCATAGATCCTGAAGGTAGAGCCACCATTGATTCATCAATTCGACATGCTCACCTTAGCATCACTCCCACTACTATTGCCAATCTAATAAGATGCAATAACTCCGGAGCAACTTTTGATGATAATGTTTTCAGCATGACTACTCATCTCATGTTGAGAACTCTTATGGACAGTGATCGCTTCAGTGCCAAAACCATCAGGATCTGGCACCAGATGCTCGTAGGAAACTTCCAACCTCGGGTGATCGATGAGAACAACATCATGGTTGAAGACCTGGAGTTTATCCTCTGTGGTCTTCGAGGGAGAAAGATTAACATTCCTTTGATGATCTTCAAAGGGCTTGTTAAAGCTGTCTCTATCGGTGTTGACCGTCGAGAGAGTGTGACCTGTCTTCCATACGGGAGACTCCTCAGTTACATTTTTCTCAAGAAAGGTGTAGTGAGGAGGATGCGTGATTCTGGAGCCAGGGATATGTTCGAGGCTGAACCTTCTCCTGTGCTGTCTTTGGAAGGTTTAGACCAAAGGATTAACTAGCAAGTTTTTACCTTAGGTTTTTTTTTTTTTTTTTTTTTGTAATCTCAGATCCTATTTTTTGGATCTTTTTGTAATGAATGTACTTTTATGCTTGAAATGAAAAAATATTTTGGTGTCTTCTTTGACTTTTCCTTTCCATGTACCAATTCGTTCTGATTGTGAAGCCATTTTGATCAATGTGGCGTATATTTTTTGACACATGCCTGACCATTTTGGCTTTTCGTAGTACCCTGAGTATCTACGTTTTTGCAATCTTTATTTCGTACATGCTAGGTTTATATCTCTTCAAATATTTCCCGTTTACTCTTAAGATCCTACGATCTTCTGCTAACTCTTCAATTTCGTAAGCATTGTTCGAGAATACTTTTAAGATTCGAAAGGGTCCTTCCCAATGTGGGGACCATTTACCAAGTGCCTGGTTCTTTCGATCTATAGGTAAAATAACTTTCCAAACTAAATCATTATTAACAAAAGTTTTACCTTTCACCTTTTTATTATATGCTCTGGACACTCTTTCCTTTTGCCTTTTTATCATTTCCAGTGCTCGAAGTCTGTCTTCGTCCAAATCTACTAACTCATTCATCATTAACTCCCAGTATACGTTGGGAGGAATGTCTGCTTGTCTTTGTATTCTTACCGATTGCAAACATATCTCAATTGGGAGTACTGCATCATGTCCAAACGTCAACTGAAAAGGAGTTGTATTTGTAGCTTCTTTTGGAGACGTTCGACAAGCCCAAAGTGCTTGATCTAAAGTCTTATGCCAATTCTTGGGTTTCTTTCCCACATGTTTCTTAATAAGGCCGATTATTACTTTGTTTGCTGCTTCAACCTGTCAATTTGCTTGAGCATAATAAGGTGTAGAAGTAAATAACTTGAAACCTATTTCTCTGGCAAAGTCTTGCATTTTTCGTCCAGTAAAGACTGATCCCTGATCGGTTGTTATACTTTCTGGGATTCCAAACCTATATACAATATGTTTCTGAATAAACTCAATCACAGCCTCTTGATCCACATTTGCCATTGGTATTGCTTCGACCCATTTTGTGAAATAGTCTATTCCTACCAAAATGTATCTTTGACCTTTGGATGACTTGGGGTGAATTTCTCCAATCAAATCTAGTGCCCATCCCCTGAAAGGCCATGGTTTTACTATCGTACTTAGTTCGTTTGCTGGGGCGTGTTGGACACCCGCATGTTCTTGGCATTCTTGGCACCCTTTTGCAAATTCTATGCAATCTTTTAACATCGAAGGCCAATACATCCCATATCGAAACAAGAGCCATTTCATTTTGTGTCCTGCTTGATGTGCACCACATGCCCCACTATGTACGTTCGACAGAGCCAAGTATGCTTCTGCTTCTCCCAAGCATTTCAACAATACCCCTTCAGAAGTTTTCTTGAACAATTCATTTCCCATCAGAAAATATGACAGGGCTCTATACTTGATTTTCCTGCCTGTATCCGTCGAAGGATTTTTCAGATAATTAATAATTGGACTCCTCCAATCTGTGTCTGCCAACGAATCTATATTTAGTACCTCGAATTGTTCTTTGTTGGCATAACCCAATTGTGAGTTTTCTAGATCACTTGGCGAAAGTTTAGTAAACATTGCTCTTCCTCTTACTTCAATCAATTCTTCCAACTTTTCTTTTGATACTTTATATCCTGAAGCTAATTGTGCCAAGTCGTTTGCTTCCTGGTTATTCACCCTTGATACGTGTTTTAATTCCACATATTCGAATTTCTTGAGTAGCCTATTTGCAATGACAAAATACATGATCAAATTCTCTTTGATACACTTGTACTCTTTTGTCAATTGTTTGATGACCAATTCGGAGTCTCCTTTAATTTCGACTCTGGTTGCCCCCAATTCTATCAAAGCCTCAAGTCCAGCAATCAATGCTTCGTATTCAGCTTCATTATTGGAGCATAATGGACCTTCGATTTTATACTTGAGCTTTGTTGGAATTCCATCGGGAGAAATTATCAACATTCCAACGCCAGTACCCTCTCTATGTGTTGAACCATCGAAATATAACTTCCAAGGTTTCAAATCCACATAATGTTGATGATTCTCAACCACCGCATGGTCGACAATGAAGTCTGACACAATTTGACCTTTCATTGCCTTGAGAGGCTGAAATATTAGTGAATATTCAGTAAGGGCCAAAGCCCACTTGCCAATTCGACTATGTAGTATTGGCTTAGATAACATGTGTTTTATAACATCACAATGGGATGAAACGTAAACATCAACTGGCTTTATATAATACTTAATTTTGATACAAGAGAAATACAAACAAAGGCAGAGCTTTTCTATATCAGTATATCTAGTCTCTGCATCATTGAGTACTCTACTTAAGTAATAAATGGCTCTTTCGATGCCATTCTCATCTTCTTGGGCCAGCATGCTGCCTATTGTTTTATCTGACGCTGAAATATATAGGCGCATGTGCTTCTTCCCATTTGGGGGAGACAGAATTGGTGGACACGTCAAATATTGCTTTATCTGATCGAAAGCTTCTTGATGTTCTGCACGCCATTCGAACCTTCCTTGCTTAAGCCGTAGTAGAGGCGAGAAAGCTTGCGTGCGTCCACTTAAGTTAGAGATAAATCTTCTTAAGAAATTTATCTTACCCAATAATGATTGTAATTCTTTCTTTGTGGATGGAGACTTGGTTTCCATAATGGCTTTTGTCTTGTTTTGGTTGATTTCTATCCCTTTTTTGTGGACTACGAAACCCAAGAAATCACCTGCCTGCACAAAGAAAGCACATTTAAGGGGGTTCATCTTCAAGCCATATTTCCTCATTCTTTCGAATGATTGGCTCAGATGATCGAGATGACTCATACCCGAGGTAGATTTTACCACAATGTCATCTATATACACTTGCATGAATGTTTCTATAAAGTCGTGAAATATAGAATTCATTGCTCTTTGATAAGTTGCCCCAGCGTTTTTCAAACCAAAAGGAATCACAACCCATTCGTAAGTGCCTATTGCTCCTGGGCAACGAAATGCTGTCTTGGATACATCATCTTCTGCTATAAAAATTTGATTGTATCCCGAATATCCATCCAACATGCTCAAATACTCAAAACCTGCGGCTGAGTCTACTAGCATTTCTGCTACAGGCATGGGATACTCGTCTTTAGGAGTAGCTGCATTAAGGTCACGAAAGTCTATGCATACTCTTAATGAACCATTCTTTTTAATTACAGGTACTATATTAGCAATCCACTCGACATACCTTGTAGTTTGGATAAATTTACAACGCAAGAGTCTTTCGACCTCTGTTTTAATCTTCGAGTGAATCTCTGGCGCGAATCTTTTGGGAGTTTGCTTTATGGGCTTCTTCCCTTCTTTTATTGGTAATTTCAATTCGACTAAGTCTCTTCCAAGACCAGGCATCTCATCATAATCCCAAGCAAAACAATCTCTGTTTTCTTTCAACATTTTGATGATCGTTGCTTTCAACTCTGGTTCTAGTTTCGCGCTGATATATGTTATCCTCTTTTGATCATTGTCTCCAAGATTTACTTCTTCAAGTGGATCTTGGGCCAACATCTTTATGTTCGACGCCATCGGGTCTTTTTCGAATCCCAAAGGTTCCTCGTCGTATATTGCATCCAACCTTTGACTTGGTTCTTCTCTTGTGATCTCTTCAACTGGAGCCGTGTCTTCAGGGAGTTCGAAACTCGTACATATATCCAATTCTGTTATTCCTTCTTTGGTTAGAACTGTATCTATCTTTGTACTTGATAGTTCGGCTTCGAGAGCCGCCTTTCTTTTGTTCTCGGCTACATAGGCCGAAATTCTTTCGAAGAACGAAGACTCAGACATGGTTAATGTCATCGTCCCATCCTGTTGGCCGTACTGTTGGATAATTCTCCAATGGTGCTGTATCTGGTGGACCATCCATGATCTCTCTATCCCATTGGAATCCATTTGGGTGTAAAGTTAAATAGTACAATGCATTTTTATTTGGGGTATACATCTCTTCAGCAGCATGACAAGGGCCTATGTTTGCCAGGTTCCTATCGAAGTTGGTTTTATTCACTTGGTTGACTTCAGCCATGTAGTAACTCTGGTCACCTTCGATATTCTCCACTATACCATCTTCTCTCCAAATTGTCACCCTCTGATGCATTGTTGAGGGCACAGCTGCTACCCCATGGATCCATTCCCTACCAAGCAAAAGGTTGTAGTTTGCTTTTGCTGGTATAACCATGAACATGGTTGGCCTGGTAACTGAGCCTACTGTCAAGTTGACTTGAACAACTCCCAGTGTTTGTCCTATTTTGCATTCATAGTTAGATAAAACCATGTTATGTGGCCTTATATCTGTATCGAACATACCAATTCTTTTCAGCATGTATTGAGGCATTAGGTTCACCGCTGCTCCTCCATCAACTAGGACTTTATTAATGCCAACATTCTCAATCTTAGCCCTGATATAGAGTGGCTTCAAATGGTTTCGCATACCCTCATCCGGCCTTTCGAAGAAAGCATTCTGTTCTTCTACTGCACCATTATTCAGCACATAGTAACACACAGGTCTGTGTTTTGTCATTTCTTCGATATCAGCCTCTTCACAGTCTTCTACTTCAGTTTCCTGATTAAATTTGTGAGAGAGTACGGATACCACATTGCAATTCAGATTTATGGATGACACTCCATCAGAATCAAAATCATTTGTCATCCTGTCCTCTTCTTTCCAAGAATTTGAACGCATCTTCTCTTCTTCATCCAAGAGTTTTTCAGCTTCGAATAATCTGCGTTCCACCGGAGGTTTGTTTGACTTTGCCCCCTGGTATGAGACTTGGTTGCTACTAGATTCTCCAGCTTCTCTTGGCCTGTACTCCTTCTGAGACTTTTTTATCCTCTGATGCCTTCTCCACTGGGACCGAGACATAGGATTTTTTCCTTTATAATTCTCCAATCGACACGCCTCTCGATTTGGTCTTTGAAATTGTTTCCTATATGCCATTGCGGTTCTCCCACCTTGGTCCCAACTTCGCCATTTGTTGGTTCTTGCATCAGCTTGCACCCACCTATCCCTGGGTGCATCTGCAGGGACTTTGAAAGTCACCCTTCGAGCTCTAGGGTGTGGGCTATCAGGCCTCTTTGTTGGAGTCCATATGTCGAAACCATAAAGGTTAGGACGCAACCCCTGAGTTTCTCTACTCATATGGCAGTACACACGTTCGAATGATCGTGCGAGCCTTTCATCATAGACTGCCCCACATCTGGGGCACAGAGCAACTTCAGGGTTTCCTTTGTGGCATCTGACCAAAAATCCTACCAAGCTTTCCTCCATCCTTGGGTACAGTTGTAGTAGGGGATTTGGCTCTCTTCCTGGGTGTTCCCATCTTTCGCGTCGAGCCCTTTCGAAGTTGGCTTCGACTCTTCGATTCAGCATTATCGAACACCTTGGACACATCCATTGCTTACCACCATTTCTCTCGTGGCAATTCCAGAGATATTCTTTGAGGCTTTCGGTTTTTGGCGGAACTTCGATGCCCCCATTTTGCCTCGTCAGCCATGTCTCTAATTCGCCAAATTCAGACACTGGGCGTCTGGCGCTGACCATGTTAACTGCTGCTGGAGGAACTTCAGAAATTTGGATTTTCTGGAGCTTCATCCTGAGGTCTTCAGTGGCCTCGCTGTTTTCTTCCTTCAAGGCTTCAGTTATCTCTGTCTTGGAAGATTCTTCAACATCAGTTTTGAAGATTATGTCATCATTTAGGCTTTCAGTAGCCTGCTTTCCATTGAACATTGTTTTGGCTTCCACAACTTCGACTTCAGACGCCTCCACCATGTTGATATCTTCTACCTCACAGAGGCTAGCGTCAGCAATGTTCAGAGGATTGGTATCTACCCTCATATGACTCTTGGTCTTGTCAGCAAACTTCAACCTTCCATCATTGATAGCATTTTGAATTAGATCCCTGAAAAGAAAACATTGAGAAGTTTTATGGCCTAAAAAACCATGATATTTACAAAAACCTCTTTTCTTCCGTTGTTCCAACGGAGGAATTTTGGAATTTGGAGGTAGTATCATTTGGCCATCTTTTACCAGTAAATCAAATATCTCATCACACTTGGTAATGTCAAATGTATAAGTTTTCTTAGGGAACCTATCATTCTTATCGTTTTCTACTGGGTTTTTTCCATTTGCAGGATTTAACAGTTTGCAAGCATAAGGTGGCGCTTCTTTCAACTCAGCCAAGTCTATTTCGACTTCTTCAGGGCTATATAAGTCATTGAAAGACTCATCATCAGCATCCTCGGCTTCGACGTATGCCACTCTTTCCTTCTTATAACTTTTATTCGCCCTAACTTTTTCTGCCTTCAGGCGTTCGACCTGTCGAACCCTGTCTGCTAATTGGGCCATGTCCCTAAGGTATTGGGTATCTAGTTTCTTTCTTATTGAATAATCCAGACCACCCGCAGCCATTTCGACAAGTTCATGCTCCGGGACTGTTGTAAAACACCTTATCTTAGTTTGACCCATGTAGAATTGCTCATGGAACAGCCTTTCTAAGTATGCCCATGCATCTATCGAATTTGGTGGCAAAGTAGTAAACCAAATGAAGGCATTTTTTGTCAGCGAACTAGGGAAATATTTGATCCTTAAATCCTCGTTTCCTGCTAAGTCTCCTGCTTCTGTCAAATATCTAGCGATATGTTCCACGGTTGACTCATTAGTTTCGCCTGAAAATTTTGTATATTTGGGTACCTTAGTTCCCCTAGGCAATTCTGTCTGCATGATATAATCTGATATAGGGGATGTATAATTTGGACGTCTAAGTCCAGTACTAAGGCCATTATTGGCCATAACCCTTTCTATCATGGCAGTTAAATTATTTTCTGTGGCCAGATTTTCTCTTCTAACTCTTTGGACAATCTCATCTGGATGTTCGTCCCTACCCACAATCCTCAATCTGGGTCGCTCTTCCTCCATTTCCTGTCGAAAGGGGATGGTTCTTTGACTTGAATCCAATAAGTTAATTACTGGAGTTCTTTCGAACGACTCCGTTCTTCGTGAGGGGCCTATATCCCTAGTAGCTGTCCTAGGTGGCGGAACTATATCTTGCACACGCTCCAAAATGGGCCTCTCTTCTTGGTTCGAGGGCTGTTTGTCTTTCCTTTTAGGTGGTGATACTCCCATGAATTCTGCCATTCGATTCATTTGAGATGATATCTTTTGGAAAATTTCCACGTTTTCTCTATTTGTAGTAGTAACATTTGCCATTAGTGGGCTCAAGACTGAAGTTAATTCTCTGGCCAAAACCCCTACCATATCATGGTTGCTTGCATCCATTTCTTGTCGAAATGCTGCTTGGTTATTTATGGTGAAGTGGGGTATTTGGGTAGAAAAACTAGTGTTGCGTGCACTTCGACCCACTGAACTAACATTCGGTGAAAATGTCGCATTATTAGTTGAGGCATTTATAGGTCTTGCCCCTCGTACGTCTGTTCCATATGGGTATGGCATTCCATATGTACTATTTGGTCTCCATTCGAAAGCAGAATTTGTGCCTTGACCAAACAAATTGTTTGCAGCATTTGTCAAGGGAAGCAGTACATCCTCTGCACTTGTGGATGAGGGTGCGGTTGTCGACACTGAAACTGGAACAGTCCCTGAGGGCCCTGTAGTATTTTCAGGCATAGCCTGGGAATTATCTGCAGGTCTCAATCCATTTGGACCCGTCGTATTCCGTGTTCCCTGAGTGGAAGTCGAATTTGCCGCTCCTGATCCTGAACCTTGTGGGGGATCCTGATCACCCCCTGCACTGGCCGCAACGACCATTTTCCTGTTGTACCTTCATTTGGGAATCGGTTGTGCACTGTTCTTTAATTTACCGTTCCCAAGGTTCATACAAGATCTTGATATTGTCTAGACAAAAACAAAGCAATTGATTAAAACAATCCGCTTGACACTGTCCCACTAGGCGTGCCAATTTGTTTACGGTGATTTCCGGTAAACAACCGCTAGTCTTCCAAATTATAATAAATATGATTTGGTTACTCGCAGGATCGACTAGATTGATCCTAGGACACATAGTCAAAAAGATTGTTATCAATGTTCATTCGAATCATATTCATGATTCGTCTTCTTCGATAAGCGTTGTTCGATTAAAGGACAAATAATCTTGATAATCGCTTTGTTATATGTAATTGTGACTTCAACGAAAAGATAAGTAACATAACATATGAAACTTAAAGACTGTTAAAACATAAAGAATCTTAAACTGCAGAAACGTTAAAGATTTTGAAAATAAATAACATGAAAGTAAATTCGAAAGTAAGTGACATTAAAATAAAGATACAGAAATGTAAATGGCAAGAAGTAACTGGAATGCAGTAATTCTGAAATATATTCGAAAACGAAATATAATACACATGTATTAAAATAGTGGTGTCATACGTACATTTTCTCAGCGAACTCTTTCTCTTTAACGCTTGATACTTGAGTGAATATGTGAGTGATTTGTTCAAAATGAACACACAGAATCCTAACATTAAGACTCCTATTTATACTAGTTTCGACCTTAACGGTCCTACACTAATCTGCTGCCACGTTTCTCATAAGAACTTCCAGCGAAGTCATCTGTTATTGGACAGTTACGAAACCGTCTTCGAATTTCAAATCTTCCCACCTGAGTCCGTCTTCGACGCGTGGCAGTGTATTAAAAAACACTACGAAAACACGCTAAGTAGTAATACTTAAATATATATTCTATAAATTTTGTCTAAGTCCCGAAGACACATGCTTTCATTAGTCTTTCAGTATTCACTATCTTCATCGAACTTAGAAGTCTTTATTCTCGAAGCATGACCGTCAGTAGCCATTCTTTTACTTTTTAAGGGATGGCCATCAGTAACCATCTTTCCTTCGATTTTCTACTCCTTCGAAGGACAAACACTATAAAACGAAATCTTCAGCGAACAAGTATACACCATTGTTACCAAACATAATATCATTCCTTTACGTTACCAAAAGTACCCTACTTCAATAGCTCCCAAAATCATCCGAATGTGCTAACACACCTTGTAATAATATCATAACATAATTCCTTTACACTATTATCAACACTTTTTATTCTTGGAATCATACTCGTCTCTTCGCATTTCTAACTCCGACTTGAATGTTCCAACAACTTCCACAACTTTTCCAATCTCTTGCCAAGGATCCCTTGACAAGGTCTACCGCAATCCATCGCTTAATCGTTGTTCTTACATCAACATCCTATGCAACGGTTACTCAAACTGATAACTTTACACTTCACCAATAACGCTGAACGTAGTAACTTTCTATATTCCATCTTATAACATTTATCCTTTTTCCAAAATGCTCCGACTTGTTAAACAACCAAAACCTCAAATCCATGCTACTTTCGGGTTCAGGAACCAACAACCTTCTATATTACTTAAATTGTCTCCTTAAGCAGTGTGTTGCACCAACAACTTGTAACTGAAACATATCCGAGAAGAACAACTTCTCTCCCACTTTGCTCAAACTAAACTCTGCAACAAAACAAACAAGTACCGACAGTGTTTCACACACATGTCGCGTACTAAGGAATAAAACACTGACAACATTCAACTGTCGTACAAACTCAACAGACGCGACAACTTGGGCGAATGGACTGACCTGCTATGATATCACTAATGTAACACCCCAAATTCTACCCGAAATTATAATGCATAAATCAGAGTATTTTAAAAACTACCAACAAGTATTTAGGATATCACATTTACTTCATATAAACAACACATAATCAGATACACAACACTTCAATCTCAGAGGATCACAAATGACTTATATCAACTTTATTCAGCATAATCATAACTTTCGACTTTATAAATAAATCGTCTTTATTCAATCAGAAACAACTTTAAAACATCATAGTACTTCTCAGTATTCAACTTAGAACTCAACGACTTATATATTAACTACATGAAAACAACAAAATAAACATCCCCGAGTGCTACGTATTAGAGCGTCACACCAGCTGGACTCGATGAAGCTACAAACTACCATGGTAAGGGAAACATCAGAAGAAGGGGTGAGATATTAAATAGTATAAAAGAATGTATGATAATACGTATAACGAAGATAACAACATACACTATTCACCACTTCATCTTAAAGCAACTTACATCACAACAACAATGTTAATAATCAATCATAAAAACATATTCAAATTCACAACTAAGTCATCCAAAACTACATTATTTCCTTCATAATCACAACGAAAATCAACGTAACCATCATCACGACAAACATCAACAAAGCATAGCAATGAATTCACAACCACAAATCCAACTTAAACAACAACGTAATCAACTTAATCCAACTTAAATAACAACAAGATCAACTTAACATAACAATCATTCATCAACACAACAACTAGATATACGACTCAATATGCAACTCAAACTATGAAAATGCATGTAGTACCAATGTGGACCCAAATTTCCACCGCTTCTGATTCATATAGAATCTAGCCACGCTCCCGATCCGGACAAGATCAAAGACAACATGTGAACCCATAGTTTCACCGCCTCTATTTCCAATCAAGGATCAAAGCCAACATGTGAACCCATAGTTTCACCACCTCTATTTCCAATCAGGAACCAAAGCCAGCATGTGAACTCATAGTTTCATGGCTCCCGAATCCACAAAGGAAACAAAGCCCCTCCTATATGTCCACCAAGTATAAAAGCAAATATGTATGCATGTACAATTATCACCAAAACGTATGCAATTAAGATTATCCATACAATCTTAACATACCGCATACCATAATAATTCACACAATGGATTATCCACCAATTGTGCAAAACACAGATATTGAATAACAATCACAACAAGGCACAATACTTTAGCATATAATCATTCATACTCATCATGAATATCGTATCACATATCATACCAACAATGTTATTATCGCTCAACATCAATTCACATATTACATAAGTACGATTCAAGTAACATGCCTTCACTCACGTATGCATCATACTCATAGTATTCACCAACAACAACATACACATTCGCTAAATTCAAGCATCATGTATACATACCATTACCAACACATATGCAATTAAGAATTATCCATATAATCTTAACATTCAAGCATATCACATAATTCACACATTGAATTATTCACCAATTACACATCATGCATTCATCATGTAATCAACATTAACAATTAACACAAGGTAACAATAGCAACACATGCAATCCTCATGTAACATTAGTTTGTTACATACGCATACATAGTTACATGTAGTTTGCCAATTTAGCAACACACATCAGATAATCA
This sequence comes from Vicia villosa, assembly GCF_029867415.1. Lineage (NCBI taxonomy): Eukaryota > Viridiplantae > Streptophyta > Magnoliopsida > Fabales > Fabaceae > Vicia > Vicia villosa. The sequence goes on from NC_081180.1 coordinate 155,628,171, forward strand.
TCGCCAACAAAATACATTCAAATAGCATATATTCATTCACACATATAATGATTAGAGTCAATTTCATGAGAATCTAAAATAAACCCTAACATTTTCAATTCCATAACTAAACCCATTATTTAACTATCAATGGTTTACCCACAACAAGCACAACAATATAATAAACATAGATTATCAATTGCACATAACTTATCACATTTATATCAATAAATTCCAACAAACCATCAATTACCTAAAATTTCACATAGAAGAACATGGATATCAAGTATAAAATCTACCCCCATAACATATTTTCATACAACCCTTTATCATGAAAGAACCCCACCCTTACCTTTGTAAATTTGGACTCTTTCACCATAGCTCTAAGCTTTTCTCCAAAAGAAATCCTTCCTAAAATCATTTGGAGACACACCTATAAACCAATTCAAAAATTGGCTTATTAGATGAACTGAAAACCATTAAAATGAAAATCGCTCTGGTCAGAACTTAACTTTACGAGTCAGGAGCATCGTGTCCAAGTATCGGAACGATCCAACGGTTGGATTGAGAGATATGCCTGATTTGCCAAGGTGGTTTTCTGTTGAAACCTCCTGGGAAAATTGAGGCTTCCTCTATAATTTCTCTTCTTCCCTCAAGTGCTTTTCCCTTTGAGTTTTTCTCCCTTCTATTTCTTCTATCTTCCCCAAAATGAATTATGATTCTCCAACCCTAATTTGTACTCTTACTATCTCTTATCTTAATGGGCTTAACCCATAATCTATCTATTATGTTATATTCTACCACTAAGGCCCAAATCATTAAAATATCTCTAATTACTTAACTAAGCCAAATAACACAAACACAAACACACACATAATTAAATACTTAAATAATTATTATATCACATAATAACTAAATAAGTAAATAATTATTAACAACATCAAATAATATAATTACTAAAATAATAGCGAATAAAATTGGGTTGTTACAGGTGTGGGCAGACTACTTGCATGATGGTGTTTGAGTGGAGACTTTGCTAAGAGAAACTCGTCAAAGAAATGTTCCGTCCATCTCAGTCTCTCTCAAGGATGCGCCATAATCTTGAGAGACACTGTTGAAGGACCGAATTATAAGAGATCTTGTGGTTCGTGTGTGATTCGAGGTTTGTGGGCCAATAGTTGAGCTTGTAAGCATCGAGGGTTAAACAGGATGTCATGACCATTGGAAATGTGGAGGATTAGGCGGAGCTTTGTGTAACGCCCCAGACTGCTTTCCGGATGATCGACTGACCCCACAAACCAACACGGGTCTTTTCAGCATGCTTTGACCTCACTCGCATGCTTTCCGGGAAACTTCCCAGAAGTTCACCCATCCCAATACTACTCTAAGTCAAGCACGCTTAACTGTGAAGTTCTTACGGAACGAGCTACCGAAAAGAAGATGCATCTTGTTGGTATAGGTAGTACCCATTAATCCTTATATGCACTCCTTCAACCATGCAGCCCCATACCTGCACGGCCTCAGGTTCCCTCTCATTCCGATGTGGCGACCACCCTTGCCATCTTAGGCATCAGGTGTTACATGCAGTGCAACCACCCCTCGGCTTCTCCGGCCTCGGGTGTTACATGCCCACCAGCTTCTGCATGGTTCGTCCTCGAACCACATCGTACTGGGAGAGGTCTGGCTCTGATACCATTTGTAACGCCCCAGACTGCTTTCCGGATGATCGACTGACCCCACAAACCAACACGGGTCTTTTCAGCATGCTTTGACCTCACTCGCATGCTTTCCGGGAAACTTCCCAGAAGGTCACCCATCCCAATACTACTCCAAGTCAAGCACGCTTAACTGTGGAGTTCTTACGGAACGAGCTACCGAAAAGAAGATGCATCTTGTTGGTATAGGTAGTACCCATTAATCCTTATATGCACTCCTTCAACCATGCAGTCCCATACCTGCACGGCCTCAGGTTCCCTCTCATTCTAATGTGGCGACCACCCTTGCCATCTTAGGCCTCAGGTGTTACATGCAGTGCAACCACCCCTCGGCTTCTCCGGCCTCGGGTGTTACACACTTGTTCTTAAAAGCTTAGAGTGACAAAGTACATAAATAACATATTCCAATACAATCATCAAAAGACAATTGCTTGGAGTACAAGAGTCTAAACACACAACTACAGATCTACGGTTCTTCACAATTAACAAATCTTTCTCTCTGCGTTCCAAATTAGGATTGCAGTCTTCTTATATGCAGCTCTTGGGCCTTGGGCTTTCCAAGAACCAAATTAGGGTTAACCAATTTAACCTAATTTACACGTCATCGGGTTGTTACAGAATGTGTTGTTAACGAAATCTTCTAGGCAAAATATTCAGCATACAATAAAAAGTTTCCTAAATTGTAGATTGAGAGAAATCAGGAAACATAAAAATAAAACATAACAGCTCCTGTTGTCAGACATGGATATCATGACATCAGTCATGACATTCACTAACCAAAACATGTATTAGCTTAAACATATGCCGTCTGCATAACACCATATAAATCATGTCATGACAACAGTCCAGACATTAAACATCCAGGTATGTTTTACCACAAATACAACCAACATGAAAACACCTACAAGAGGTAACTGTTAGAGCCCAGTCTTAATTGACAAGTTTTGTGCGTGACATGTTACAACCGTTAGATATTGCCATATGAAAGTGGGATAGTATATCCATGGACTTTAGAGTAGGACTACCTTGTATTTTCGGTGGACATGTTTCTATTTGGGTGATTGTAGATCAGTTGACCAAATTCGCACACTTCTTACTTCTGAAGATAACTCATAAGGTTGGTAATCCCACGAGGCTTTTTTAGCGGAAATTGTGAGATTGCATGGAGTACCTTCTAGCATTGTGTCAAATAGGGCTCTGAAGTTCACTTCGAGATTTTGGAGAGCTTCCCATAATGATATGGGTACGGATTTGAATTTGAGTACCTTGAACCATCCTCAAACTGATGGGTGAATAGAGAGAACCATCCAGACAATTGAGGACATGTTGAGAGCATGTATGCTAGAAGTGGTGAGAATTTGAAATATTTTTTACCTTTGGTAGAATTCACGTATAACAACAGTACCACTCAGGTATCGGCATGACACTATATGGAGCCTTGTATGAGAGAAAGGGTCGATCACCTTTGTATTGGTCAGAAGTTGGTGGAAGAGGAATTCTTAGACCTGATATAATTCAAGATACGACGGAAAAGATCAAAATGATCCAAGAAAAGACGAATAAGGCACAAGATCGTTAGGCGAATATGCGAATAAAAGGTGAAGATGCCATGAGTCTGTTTTCGTTGTGATATTAAGGAATTTGATGGCAAATTATATTTAAGGGGGGAGAATGTAATACTCGGTATTATAATCACCTAATGACTATCAATAATTTAATTGATAAAGTCATTAGAGGATAATTAGTACTAAGTCACTTATTTGGATTTGGGGAGTATTTGACTAAATAAGTGAAGGAGGCGTATTATAGATCTTTCACCTCTTAAATAACCCCTAAGACTTGTTTGTTTGACTTTTCATGTGGGGATGGAAATAAAATTAGAATTTTGAGAGAGAAGAAGAGAAGAAAAATCATTTTGGTCCAAACTCAAGCTTCTTCATCAACATGCATGTGCATAGTTTCAACAATCTTGGAGGAAGAACAAGGATCAAGAGTGTGGGACATCATCATCATCTCTAATATCATCATTAAACTCAGAATTTCATGTCAATCAAGGTGAGTCTCTAGTTATAGACTTGGGGTTTTATAGGGTTTGCATGAATTTGGGGAAGATGGGGTTTTGATAAGGAATTGATGTTTGCATGTTGATAGTATATGCTCTTTCCTGTTAGAATTCTTCTATTGTAGTGTATAAACATGATTTAGATTGTTGTGGTCTGTTGGGATTGTTGTGGTCTGTTGGGATTGTTTTGGGTGAAGTTGGATTGTAGTTTGGAACTTTAAAATGCAGAATTTTTTGGTCTGTCAGTCATGTAACCGGTTACATGGTTGATGTAACCGGTTAGATGTGTGAAAAAGGGTGAAAAATGCAGTTTTTGGGTCATGTAACCGGTTACATCACTGTTGGGCAGATTTTTCAAACCTTCGGAAATTCATGACTTTTGAATCGTAAGTCCGATTGATCCGTACTTTGTACCGTTGGAAAGCTTATAAGACATACTATCTAGGAAAATTAACCCCGATGTTAGAATATCATTTTTTTGATATATTTAATGCACATTCAGTTAAATGTCATGAATGTATTTTTGTGAAACTAATACCCCGAGAGCAGTTTTGTTCTGAATAAGAGAACCGAATGCCTCATTAGTCGTGTAAGACTTATTTAAATTGTATTTGAACATGCTATGTTGTATATAATCATGAATGTGTTAATTTCAAGTATGTGAATAATTCTTTGATGCATTATTTTGATATGCTATGTGATGACCATATTATGCCTTCCATTGTTCAAGTTGAACATTTGGAAATTGTGTGCCTGTGTAGCTTAATGATGTGATTGTTGTATGCTTGAATCGGAGCAGACTCGGCTAGTAGGTGTAAATCACGTATGACCCTGGCTTTGTAATCAATGGGTCTGCTCTGGCTTTGTGACTAATGGGCGTATACCGTAGTGATGTGCTTGTGAGGGTCTTAAAGGGTGTTTCCCACTTGTTGTTCACATCGGCGTTATCGACATGTTCTGCACACTGGAGCTACCATTGTGATATGCTCATGGGGTCTTATAGGGCGTTTCCCCACTTGTTGTTCACATCGGCATGCTTGGTATGGTGGGTAAGTAATGCCACATAGGCTACTGATCGGAAAAATAGCAAGTGTACTATTTTTACCGGTGTAGTTCTAATGGGTTTTACCCCAAGTATTGATCACGAGGATTGCGTAGTAAATATAAATTATTTTAATAGTCAATTAAACAAAATGGTATATGGGTGTTTTTGCGATAATGCAATAAGTGAATTCAAATAAAAGTTATAAAAATAAACTGAAATTAAAGTTTGACTTTTAGATATATTTTAAGATAATGCCAAGGTAGGTGTATGATTTGCCTTATAATGACTCTGTAAAGAGATCTCTTCAACAAGTTCATAGGATGCAACTATTTGTTCTTAAGGGTGTTTTCCTAAGTCCTTAGTGAAAACCTTTTGGGTTGCAATCCTAATGCCTAAGTCCTTAGAAACAAAGGTTTGTAAACCAAAGATGTAATTAATCAAGAATGTTCAAATAACCTTTCGATATCCCTAGTCCTAGGTGATAACTATAAGATCTAATTGTTTAAAAACCTTAACAACCGTAGTCCTACAAATTGTTAACCGTAGATCAATCTTTGTTTTGCCGACATAGAAAGCATAAAAACATTAAACAATCAAATTGCATAATATAAATACTTGATTAAAGAAATACGAACTCAGAGTCATTACAATTCAAATCAGGGACACCCCCCTGGCATTGGGGGGTTTAGCCTCTCATAATATTCAAGAAACCAAAATCAGAAAGTTTAGACATTTACAAAAGATTAGGAGAACTCTGATCTTCAATGGCTTCCACCGTTGAATCTCTTCGTCTTCCACAACCTTGAATACGCTATCTTGTTCTCTTCTGGAATTCTTTCGTACAATCAAAAAGTGCCTTCTCCTTGTCTTTCAATCTCTTTTAATCTCCCTAGGTTTTCAGATTTCAGCCGCAATACCTAAACTGCCCCTGGACTTTAAAAAGATTGGAAAAACCAAAATTCAGAAAATTGGTCCGCACAGCTGACACGGCCGTGTCACTTGACACGGGCAGACCGTGTCAGCTTCTGGTCTGAGGGTTTATTTTCTTCAGGAGGTCGGACACGGCCGTGTCAGGCGACACGGTCAGACCGTGTCCGCCTCTGCCCATATGTTCCTTCTTTGCTTTTTGCTTCCTTTTTCACACCTCTTGGCCATGCGATCTTCCATCAATCCTAAGCTAAACTGAAACCATTACCAAACGAGATAAAAAGCACCTAATTTACAATGAGAATGACACAAAAACAAACTTCACACAAATAAACTTAAAACTAGATAAATTAAAGAAAACATTGGGAAATAAACACAAAGTGTTACCAAACATGATGATCGTGTGTCGAATTTATGATGAAATTGAGTGTAAAATGGTGACCGATCACAACCCCAAACTTATCTCATTGCTTGTCCTCAAGCGATGCAAGCGAACAAACAAAGGACACCTTGAATTTTCCTTTGGTACCACAACATAGCCGATGTCATTCGCAACTTGAATCCCTTCCTTGAGTCAGCTTTTGAAACTCATCGCCCCTTGTTGTCCGTCACACTTCAATTCAAAATGTGTTTCACCTGCAAACTTGTCACACTTCTCACCATTTCTCTCTTGGTTAAAGTATTTTTCGCTCAGATCAAAATATGCGATATCAACCCTTGACTTTGCGAGTATCCTACTTTCACTACACAATAAAAAGGAATCACACAATTTGAGGTCTTTATGGGTTGTAACGGGGCTGAGGTGGAGGGTGGATAAACAGTGAATGGGTACACAACTGGTTTTTCCGCACTTACGTTACTCTTATCATTTTTTTTTTCATATGGGGTGTTCTTCTTATATTCCCCGTTTTTACGGGTTTTTACTTTTCTTTGGGCCCATGTGTGTTCAATCCCCTTTCTTTTTTTTCCTTTTGTTTGTTCTCTTTTTCTCTCCTTTTTTTTCTTTCTTTTTCCCCCTTTACTTTCATACACATATATCGGCCACCCCAAACTTACAATTTTCACACAGTTGTACTTAAGAGAAAACGATAAGTGCTACCCGGAAGTGATAATAATAAAAGATGGAGAAAAGACCAAACACAACAAGGAGGAATGGCTCAACGGGTTATACGAGGAATGGCTCAACTGCCTCTTGTGTGATTTCTCAATTGTGTTATGTTGATAGAATAGACGCAAAATTAGGGAGATAAAGACATACCTGATTTCACTCTCATGGTGATCTCTTTAAGTGTTTGGCTTTTTATAATCCTCACCAGGTAAGTTAAGTTTGCAGCTTCCGCACACCCTCATGTCGTGTGACTTCTCTTTCCGGCTTGATTTCGTCCCTCAACTGCTCAATTCCGTTCGCCATATTGCGTCCGACATTTTCTTTTTGGCTACATCTACTTCCAAGGTGCCTTGAGATATTAGCTTTTGGTCGAGTCGTCCTCCCATTTATCACTCATCACTTCATGCCTTCGACACCAACCTTCATCCTGTTACACTTTTGATTCAACTAAAAAGAAAATTTCAGACAAAACAAATTAACATGAAATACTAAAATACGAAAACAATACTGATAAAAGAAAACAATAAATACTGATAAAATCCCTCCCCCACTTGCACTAAACATTGTCCCCAATGTTTTCGTACTCGCCGGAGAGGACTTACCGAACATCCTACTGAGGAGGAGGAGGGAAATGCAACATCAATTGTTGCATCATGCTGTGCATCTCCGTCATCATCACGCCTTGACGGGTTTGTTCATCTCCTTGACGGTGTAGCTCTAAACTTTGACGCGCTTGCTCACCTCTGAGATCGGCGAATTCGCCGTGAATCCACTTCCATTCTTCGCTTGTGAAAGATGAAGATTGGTGACCTCCTTGTGAGGATTGACCCGTCTCTCCTTGTAGGTGTTCATTCTCTTCATTCCGCTGAAACTGATAATTGCTCCGAAAAACCTCCCGATACCTCCAGTTTGCTTCGTCAATGGTGGAGGTTCTTTCAGGGTTTGGAAGGTTCATGATCACCGTTTTCCCAACTTTGTACTCGTAATTGGTACCATTCATCTGTATCACAAGTTGGTTAATCAAAGCAAGTATATCTAATTTAGTCATACCTGCCACTGGTGCATGTTGTTGCTCCACCTGGTCATAGCCGAGGAATGTAGCTATTTGAGTGATGATGCCTCCAACACAAATGTCGCCAGAAACCGCTTTTCCCACTTTACTTAAATGGGCAGCTACAAAAGCAGCTACATTGACCGGAGTTTCCGAGATCATTGAGGACATAAAAAACAGTTCAGTTTGCGAAATAACGCCTTGGCTATCACCCCTGCCAAACATAGAATAAGCCAAGCATTTTTGCACATAACGAAAACAAGGATTATGAATCCGGGAGGCTTTCGCGTCCTTCGCGATATACTCAGTTCCTGTGATCTTAGACCAAAACCGACCTGGATTAAAATCACTAGGCAATTTTCCGGGACCATCAACGGGTATACCAAGTATAGCACCTAATTCCTCGAGCGTTAACCGGTGCTGCATTTGAAACAACTGAAAAGTGATGGCCCCGGTACACATAGGGAGGTTTCTTTCCCAATCCGTATGCACCTCGTACTCCACTGTACTTAAGAACTCTAATGTTATCCGTTCATAAGTCGGTGTTGTACGCAACATAAAGTCTAACAGCCCTATTTTATTCAGCAACCTATGAACATCCTCAGACAAACCCAATTCAGCTAAAGTAGAGGGACACAAATACCTGTTTGGAATTAACCGTCTATCCTTAAGTTTTGCATACCGGACTTCATGGGCGGGTATGGAGAAAGTGAATCCATGAGCATTCTCGTTGCTTGGTTCATCCGCCTGTTCCACATTCCTCCGTGGTCGAGTAGAAGGTCTTGAAGGTCCATCCTCGGTTGGCCTTCTTCTAGAAGCATTCTTCGGGGGCATTTTGGGTACCTGAAAAAAAACAAAAACTCAAAAGTGGAATTAGTGAAAACGGCCACCGTAGGTGGATAGAGCACGGTGAATGGAGCACTTTTTGTGAAGTGGGTGTGAGGAAAAATTGAATATTTGGAGAGGTGGATGAAGGTTTTTGATGGAAGAGTAATGGAGGAGGGAAGTTGTTGTTGGGGAAGAAGAAGAAAGAAAGAGAAAGAAAGAGGTAAAGTGGGGAAAGAGAAGGAGAAAGTAGGGTTTTGAAAAGTGGGGCGCGCGGGACCCACAGAAAATCTTAAAAAAAAATTCAAATCTGACTCGCTGACACGGCCGTGTCAGGTGACACGGCCAGACCGTGTTCGAGTCTGGAAGTTCCTTATTTTTCTTTAAAAATCAATCCAGGTGACACGGGCGTGTCAAGCAACACGGTCAGACCGTGTCCGAGTCTGGAATTCCAACTTTTCTTTCCAAAATTCTGGAGTAAGGTGACACGGCCGTGTCTGTCAACACGGCCAGACCGTGTCAGCTGCTGCCTTCACAAAATTTTCTACGTTTTGAATTTTCTGCTCTTTTCACTCCCTGATAGCTGTGCTCCAACAACAACCTACAACTAAAACTAAACAAACAAAGCAAACTGTCAAAAAAAATAGTGGGTTGCCTCCCACTCAGCGCTTCGTTTAACGTCGCATGGCTCGACGAACGCCTCCCTCATTAAGTGAGACGCACATGTTCAATTGATCTAACTTCCTGCCCAGCATAGTAGGGTTTCAACCTCTGTCCATTTACTTTGAATATATCCCCAGTGACTTGGTTTTTAACTTCAATCGCGCCATGTGGGAAAACTTTGTGTACAACAAAAGGCCCTGACCATCTGGATTTCAATTTTCCAGGAAACAGCTTCAGCCTCGAGTTAAACAGTAACACGAGTTGTCCTTCCCAAAAATCCTTCTTGATGATCCTCTGATCGTGCCACTTCTTTGTTTGTTCTTTGTACATCTTGGCATTTTCATATGCTTGATCTCGAAATTCCTCTAACTCGTGTAGTTGAAGGATACGGGACTCACCGGCTTTTACAATATCATAATTAAGGAATTTAGATGCCCAAAATGCCTTGTGTTCAAGCTCGAGTGGTAAATGGCAAGCTTTACCATAAACCAACTGGTAGGGTGACATGCCTATGGGTGTTTTGAAAGCCGTCCTGTAGGCCCATAATGCATCTTCGAGCTTCACAGCCCAATCTTTTCTTGAGGTACTGACTGTCTTTTCGAGAATCTGTTTAATTTGCCTGTTCGATACCTCTACTTGACCACTAGTCTGAGGGTGGTAAGCTGTTGCAATCTTGTGCTTCACATTATACTTTTTCAGCAGGTTCTCCATCAATTTATTCAAGAAATGCGTACCTTCATCGCTTATGAGTGTTCGGGGGACACCGAATCTGGAGAATATGTTGTTCTTGAGGAAAGTTACCACCACTTTGGCATCATTTGTAGGTAGAGCAACTGCTTCAACCCATTTAGAGACATAGTCCACCGCTACCAGGATGTGATTTTTTCCACATGATGGTGGAAAGGGTCCCATGAAATCAATACCCCATACATCAAACAACTCCACTTCAAGAATACCCTTCTGAGGCATCTGATTTCTTTTTGAGATATTCCCTGTTCTCTGACACCTGTCGCATTCTTTCACAATGGTTTGGGCGTCTTTGAATATGGTGGGCCAATATAGACCAGATTGTAGGACTTTTGCAGCTGTTCTATCACCACTGAAATGTCCTCCGTATTATGAGTCATGGCATGCTTTCAGTACATCTCGTTGTTCCTCTTCAGGTACACATCTTCTAATCAACCCATCGAGACCTTTCTTGTATAAGTAAGGATCATCCCACAAGTAGAACCTGCAATCATGTAAAAACTTTTTTCTACGGTTATAGTCAAAATCATCAGGGATAATACCACCTACCAAATAATTCGCATAATCGGCGAACCAAGGTATACTAATAACAACGAGGATATGTTCATCTGCGAACTCATCCTTTATTGGGCGTGTGGTTTCTGTCTCTTCAATTGGTGACATTCGAGACAAATGATCTGCTACAGTGTTCTCAGATCCTTTCTTGTCACGAATTTCTACATCAAACTCTTGAAGTAGTAAGATCCATCTTAGCAGTCTTGGCTTAGAGTCCTGTTTAGCAAAAAGATACTTCAAAGCAGCATGGTCAGTATAAACAATGACTCTAGAACCCAACAGATATTGCCTGAATTTATCAAAGGCATAAACAACTGCTAACAACTCCTTTTCAGTAGTTGCATAGTTCATCTGTGCAGGGTTCAACACATGACTAGCGTAGTAAATAACATGTAACAATTTTTCTCTACGTTGTCCCAACACCGCCCCTACTGCAATATCACTTGCATCACACATGATCTCAAAAGGTAGAGACCAATCTGGTGCTACGACAATTGGTGCCGATACTAATTTTTTCTTTAATGTATCAAATGCTGCGGCACATTCTTTGTCAAAATCAAAAGCCTTGTCCTTAACTAAAAGTGTAGTTAAAGGTTTTGCTATTTTTGAGAAATCTCTTATGAACCTACGGTAAAAACCCGCATGCCCTAAGAAACTTCGGATACCTTTTTCATTCAGGGGAGGAGGTAATTTTGCAATGACTTCTATCTTGGCTTGATCAACTTCTATTCCCTTATGAGAAATTTTGTGGCCCAAGACTATACCTTCACGTACCATGAAGTGGCACTTCTCCCAATTTAGGATTAAGTTGGTTTGTTGGCATCTTTCTAAAACAATAGCAAGGTTAGTTAAGCAGTTATCAAAAGACTTACCAAAAACCGAGAAGTCATCCATGAACACTTCCATATGCTTCTCAAGCATATCGGAAAAAATGGATTGCATGCATCGTTGAAATGTGGCCGGTGCATTACATAACCCGAATGGCATTCTTCTATAGGCAAAAATACCAAAAGGGCATGTAAACGCGGTCTTCTCTTGATCCTCTGGTGCCACAGCTATCTGATTATACCCCGAGTAACCATCGAGGAAACAATAGTAGTCATGACCCGCCAACCTTTCTAACATCTGGTCGATGAAAGGCAACGGGAAGTGATCTTTTCTTGTTGCCTGATTTAGTCTTCGGTAGTCAATACAGACTCTCCACCCTGTAACTGTCCTTGTGGGAATCAACTCATTTTTTTCGTTCTTAACAACGGTAGTTCCACCTTTCTTTGGCACCACATGAACTGGACTCACCCATGAACTGTCAGATATTGGGTAGATCATCCCGGCGTCCAAAAGTTTTACCACCTCCTTTCTAACCACCTCCTTCATTGCCGGATTCAGTCGTCGTTGAGGTTGGACAACCGGTTTGTGATTCTCTTCCATTAAGATCTTGTGCATGCAAAGTGTTGGACTTATTCCTTTCAAGTCTTCAATTGACCATCCAAGAGCACTTTTATGCTTTTTCAGAACTTTGACAAGCTTATCTTCTTGAAGGAATTCAAGGTGAGAACTTATTATAGCCGGGCATTTACTTTCAGTGTCTAAAAAGACGTATTTGAGGTTCTCCGGTAATTGTTTGAGTTCAGCCCCCTTCTTTGGTTTATCTTTACTTACTTCCACTGACGGTTGCCTTAGATCCTCCCATCTGTTGTGGCGAGAATCTTTGGCAAATGATATTTCCATCATGGCTAAAACTTCACTATCTTTTTCATCAATTACCTCCTCTTCTTTGAAAATTGATAGACTTAAAACTCTTTCCAAGGGTAATTTATGTTTTGTCAAAGAGTTTTCTTCATCACAAATTCGCTCAATTACCTCAATGTGTTGACTTGTGGCAACATCATCCTTGTACTTCATAGTGTTTCGCACATCAATCTTCAATTCTTCATCATAAACTTTCAAGGTCATTGTACCTTCCTCTATGTCGATCAAACACCTCCCGGTCTCTAGAAATGGTCTCCCTAAAATGATTGGTATCTCTTCATCTTCGGGCATCTCTAAAATAACAAAGTCTACCGGGAATACGAACTTATCGATTTTCACCAACACGTCTTCTACCACTCCGTAAGGTCTTTTAATTGATTGGTCAGCGAACTGGAGTGTCATTCGTGTGTCTTGTACTTTACCTATTCCCAATCTTTTGTAAATGGATAATGGCATAAGACTCACACTTGCTCCTAAGTCTATCAGTGCTTTCTTGAAAGACCTATCACCAATTGTGCATGGTATAGTTACCGAACCTCTGTCTTTCTTTTTAACCGGAATCTTCATTCCCTGCAAAATAGCACTACAAGTCTCGGTTAGAATAATCGGATCATCATCGATGGTTCGCCTTTTTGAAATAATATCCTTCATAAATTTCGCATAAGTGGGCATTTGCTCAAGTGCCTCTAAGAAAGGAATGTTCAGCTCAAGTTTCTTGAACATCTCTAAGAACTTCTCGAAATTCTTCTCATGTTGTTCTTTCTTCCTATTTCTCGTGGGAAAAGGGAGTTTAACTGCCGGTTTTGGTGTAGCTACCTTTTCTTGTACTACCCTTTCGTCCCTCTTGACTTCTTGACTTACACCCTCATTCTCTTTAATCTCGACATCAACTTCAATCAACATATCCTTATCCTCGAAATTTCTCTCCGGTTTGTCATTGGATTTATTGCTTCTGGTAATTACAGCGTTCACATGATTGTTGTCTCTGGTATTTGTAACCGTGGCACTTGGGAGAGCGCCTTGTGGTTGAGTGTTGGTCATTTGTTGGGCAATCTGACTCACTTGAATCTCTAAGTTTTTTATTGATGCCCCTGTGTTTCTCAAGTTGCTCCTAGTTTCTTCCTGAAATTGAGAGTTTTGAGCTGCCATCTTTTCAATAGCTATCTCCCATTCTGCCTTCTTCGGTACCTGTTGCTGCAATTGTTGAGGTGCTTGAGATTGGAACTGTTGTGGGTGATGTTGAAATTGTTGCTGATAGGGAACTTGTTGTTGAGGAGGTCTGTATTGTTGTGATTGAGCTGGAGATTGATATTGGATTGGTCCCTGCTTTTGAAAGTTTCCTTGTTGGTCCTTCCATGCAAAATTTGGATGATTTTTCCAACCCGGATTATATGTATTGGCATAAGGATTGTTTTGCCTCAACATATGAATCTGTTCCACCTGTTCCTGCGTTGCCACACAATGCATGGAAAAATGCGGTCCACTACATATTTCACATATAATTGAGGTGGTTGGCTCAACCTGTGCTACCTTCTGTTCACAGAGATTCATTTTTTTCAATCTTCTTTCTACTTCAGCTGCAATCTGTTCTTCCATTTTAACCACCTGATCAGCAAGCTTCAAATCAATTTTTCCTTCTAGTTGGCTCATAGCGCGGTCATATAACTCAATGTGCTCATTGGCGGCAATCGCTTCTATGATTCTCTTGATACCAGTGGTTGTTGCAAAGTTAGTTGAGCCACCGGCAGCAGTGTCGATAAGCTGTTTTTTCTTCAGTCGAAGACCGTTCACAAACGTCTGCATTTGCTCGGTTGGGTCCATGTTATGAGTAGGACACGCAACCAAACATCTCTTAAACCTTTTGTACGCATCTCCCAATGATTCCCCTTCTTTTTGCTTGAAATTCACAATATCATATCTTTTTCGAATAAAAACTGATGCAGGGAAATATTCATTAAGGAAAGCCGTTTCCATTTGTTGCCATGTTGTGATGCTTCCAGCTGGAAGTGAGTAAAACCATTCTTCTGCGTCTTCAGATAAAGTGAATGGAAACATCACAAGTCTCTTGGCCTCTTCAGAATGGCCTTCAATCTTTAATGATGTAGTTGTGGTGAGGAATCTTTGCAGATGCTTATTTGCATCTTCATTGATTCTTCCCGCAAACGGCTTGCTCTCCAACTGTCGGATAGTTGAAGGATGGAGTTGGAAGTGTGCCACATTGACCGGTTGGTTTACGATGGTCATTCTTCCAAGCGGGGCATTATCCCTTCCATAGTCTCCTAAAAGCCTCTCTGGGGGAGGTGGATCATCTGCCATAGTTTTAGGCTCAGAATCTGACTGCTCGGATGAAATAGATATTCTTTCTTCGTCTTCTGATTCTGAAACTATAGGAGATTCTCCTTTTGAAGCCAGTCTTTTCTGTTTAACTTCTCGGAGTCTTGCTCGCAATAGCCTTTCTGGTTCTGCGTCAAAAAGAAGTTCAGCTGAGGCCTTACCTCGCATACAAGATTAGAAGTTAATTAGTTTAAAGTAAATAAAATGAAAAATAAAACTAAACAAATGTAATTTCAGCAAAAATAAAATTTTAATTGCAGAGCAATAAAATTTTAATGGACTATTTAACAACTTATATTTTGGCAATCCCCGGCAACGGCGCCAAAAACTTGATCAGAAAAATAGCAAGTGTACTATTTTTACCGGTGTAGTTCTAATGGGTTTTACCCCAAGTATCGATCACGAGGATTGCGTAGTAAATATAAATTATTTTAATAGTCAATTAAACAAAATGGTATATGGGTGTTTTTGCGATAATGCAATAAGTGAATTCAAATAAAAGTTATAAAAATAAACTGAAATTAAAGTTTGACTTTTAGATATATTTTAAGATAATGCCAAGGTAGGTGTATGATTTGCCTTATAATGACTCTGTAAAGAGATCTCTTCAACAAGTTCATAGGATGCAACTATTTGTTCTTAAGGGTGTTTTCCTAAGTCCTTAGTGAAAACCTTTTGGGTTGCAATCCTAATGCCTAAGTCCTTAGAAACAAAGGTTTGTAAACCAAAAATGTAATTAATCAAGAATGTTCAAATAACCTTTCGATATCCCTAGTCCTAGGTGATAACTATAAGATCTAATTGTTTAAAAACCTTAACAACCGTAGTCCTACAAATTGTTAACCGTAGATCAATCTTTGTTTTGCCGACAAAGAAAGCATAAAAACATTAAACAATCAAATTGCATAATATAAATACTTGATTAAAGAAATACGAACTCAGAGTCATTACAATTCAAATCAGGGACACCCCCCTGGCATTGGGGGGTTTAGCCTCTCATAATATTCAAGAAACCAAAATCAGAAAGTTTAGACATTTACAAAAGATTAGGAGAACTCTGATCTTCAATGGCTTCCACCGTTGAATCTCTTCGTCTTCCACAACCTTGAATACGCTATCTTGTTCTCTTCTGGAATTCTTTCGTACAATCAAAAAGTGCCTTCTCCTTGTCTTTCAATCTCTTTTAATCTCCCTAGGTTTTTAGATTTCAGCCTCAATATCTAAACTGCCCCTGGACTTTAAAAAGATTGGAAAAACCAAAATTCAGAAAATTGGTCCGCACAGCTGACACGGCCGTGTCACTTGACACGGGCAGACCGTGTCAGCTTCTGGTCTGAGGGTTTATTTTCTTCAGGAGGTCGGACACGGCCGTGTCAGGCGACACGGTCAGACCGTGTCCGCCTCTGCCCATATGTTCCTTCTTGGCTTTTTGCTTCCTTTTTCACACCTCTTGGCCATGCGATCTCCCATCAATCCTAAGCTAAACTGAAACCATTACCAAACGAGATAAAAAGCACCTAATTTACAATGAGAATGACACAAAAACAAACTTCACACAAATAAACTTAAAACTAGATAAATTAAAGAAAACATTGGGAAATAAACACAAAGTGTTACCAAACATGATGATCGTGTGTCGAATTTATGATGAAATTGAGTGTAAAATGGTGACCGATCAGCTACATCACTCCAGATTAACTCACCTCTAGTGGTGCCATATAGACATGCCACTAGGCTTTCGATCGTTGGGTTTGTGTAGTCACGATGGTGTATTTGCACTTGTTGTTCACACATGCGTGTAGATGATTGATGGGGTCGTGGTGCCACATATTCAAGGTCACTTCGTTAACTCGTCACGGATAAATTTCTACATAAGATCTGTCTGATTCATCGTGCGGTGTGCTTGTGCAAGTCTCTTGACATGATACAATTGGATACTCATCGAGGGTGTGATTGGGTGGCTTACGTATGGGCATTAACGTGCTCCTGGATTCCTCGTACACAGGTACGAGTCTGAATACTTGTGTGTTGTTTGTGTGCATTTTACTATCTCATTGGTTAGTTATGGGACTACCAGTGGTGATATTGCCTTTGTTATATGTTTGTACCAAGCCGTGAGGAAAAACCCCGGATCCACGGAGGATCCTGTAATACGGTGAACTGACTTTATCGAAAGAAATGTCGCGGATAGCAAGAGTCGCCACCGACTTTTATTTTATCCAATTTAAAGAAAGGCTAAAAGAACAGAAAAAGACCTTTTAAAGATTTTGAGTACGGGGTGTAAGTTATACAAAGGGAAGGTGTAAGGAACCCTTTGCATCCATGGTTTTCTATGAGCTATTAATTGCTTAGCTCACTTTTGTTTTCAAAATTGTTTGAATTGTTTGAAAACTAATGTGTGAATAGTAAAAAACTTCGAAGAAGAACTTTAGCTCATAAATAAGCGTAACCTTTTTGAATTTGATTTTTAAAAGAGTGGGAAAAAGATTTTGAATTTAGAGCAAGCAATTAGTAGCAACTACCCTATGTTTTGAAATTTGTTCTTTTAGCTTTTCAGAGTGAAAGGGTCTATCCATGCCATGAGAGGGCAGGAAGACTTTCAATTGGATATTGAAGGGTCATCGAAGGTTATCGTTCGCCATAAAACTGTCCCTAGTCTAAGGGAAGGATATAATAGTCATTTAATATTTTTAGGCATCACGCGAGGATACCTTAGCAATAGGGACATATCATCATTTGTAAGGCAACCTCGAGGGAGTTTCAATAACTTTAAAGGCGACATTTGCTTTAGGTATCCTCGGAATCGAGGGAATTGACTATTATTTAGTATAATTAGAGGGAACAGAATCATAAGGCAACAAGCAACAAATGCAACAAGGCAACCAGAGGGATTACCCTAAAGGTGTGTGGGTGCACAATCACGTGGTTAACTTTGATGATATTTATCTTGTAAATTAGTGATCTATATTCAGTTAATAGTCTTGCACTCCCTAGGATTACTAACCACGCAGTTTAAAATTGCTGAAAATAAAGGCAGAAAAATAAAAGTTCCTACGCTATTTCAATAAACACCTGCGGGGAAGGGGAAATATAAGCAAAAAATAAGAGGGGACAATAATTAGTAAAAATCCTTGAGTGCCTTGATCTCCCTCGAACTCTGAAAATTAAAAGGAAAATAATAAGGGGTGAATGTAGGAGAGATTCATTGACGATTGAAACAAACCCTATTTTAATTCAAAAGGAAAAATAAAAAATAAAATAATATTGAATTAAATAAAAAATCATAAACTTAGCTTTTTCGATCTGGTATGGCGCGTGGCTGAAGGATCTTGGCTAACCCTGAAAAATGAAGAAGAGAAAGGTAGAAAACATTTTATGGCAAATAAAAGGCATTGATAAGAAATAAAAGAGGTTCGGAAACAGGCAAAGGTCTTGAAAATATTCAGGGTAAACCCTAGTTTTTAGGGAATGAAGGTTTTATGATAAAACTCGATACATTAATTAATGGACAACACCTACCAAAATGAGATTCTTAGAGTTAGGGGCAAAAGTCAAAGAAATCCTGAGGTTAAAACCTACGGACTAAGGTTTGAAATTATACCAAAATTAATCTAGTAAAAACCTAAATCCTAATTTTGATTAAAAATTAATGTGGATTATTAAAGCTAAACCTAAATTATTGAACCCTAATTAAAATTAAAACCCTAATCAAAAATATTTTAACTAAATTATGTTTATTTAAATAAATTTAAAAAAAAAGTTATTTTAAAAGAGAAGAAATAATTTTGGAAAAAAACTTTTTAGTGTAAAACAAAACAAAAATATAATTAAAAACTATTTAGAAATAAAAAAAATAAAGAAAAAGATTAAGAACTTAGCTCTGGATCCTATGTGAAGGAGCTGTGAGTGATCATGGTGGATTGTGCTTTCTGAGCCTTCTGATTTGGTTTGATGTAGATCCAATGGTGATGCTGCGAGGGTACACGATCCTGTATGCACATGAGGCACGCTGAATCTGAAGACTGAACACATGATGTAATTCATAAAAATAAATCCTTGGAGGCCAGGATCGAACCAATGCTTTATGGGGAACGAGCCTCTCACGCTGGCCACATGTGTTGCACAAGTTTTCTTGTTAATTTATCCATCATCAAACAATAAATAAGAAGCGATTTAATAAATGGTAAATTCAAACTATGAGTCAAAGTGGGCCCTTTCATTGCACGCGTAGCCTATCAGAAGGAGAGAGAGGATCGATTTTGGTTGACTGGCCAATAAGAGTATGGCAACGTGCGATCAAACGGTCTCACCCCCTGTTCATCGTCTTCTTCAATATACGACCCAGGATTAGCTACGGTCTTCCCATGGTTTTGCTGCGATCGTTGCCAGGTATTTTCATAGCAAATTCTGCACTTTTATATCCTGCAAAAAACGAGTTAAACAACAAAAGGAAAAGCCCGGATCGACCTAAAAACGCCTCCTAAACACAAATATGGCGTTAGTTTTCTCCGGCGACTTCTGTAACCATGAGTACGGAGAGCTTGAAGCTTATGACTTCAACAATGGCAAGTGAAGGTCCCGACATTCCTGGCCCCATGTGATTGTTCACATCTTCTCTAAATGACTCAAAAAACACATTAGCACATTCAAATTACATTAAAAAGCCCTAGTATGCAGAATACGGAAATCATGAATTTGAATGAAATTGTAAATTATGATACGTGCATTCCATGTATGATAAATACTCAAAAATCACCTAGGCTCACCTTATGCTACCTCAGTAGTGGAATGGAACCTTTGTTTACCTCTGAGTTATCCTGAAACCAAGAATAAAAGTGTGCCCTAGTTTTTTTTTTTTGAAACTTTGCAAACTTGGAACCCTAATATTGTCCACCAATTTTTCGCCCCCTTTTCATGCTGAGTGTTGTGAGAATATATAAAGGGAGAATTAGGGCAAGAGATTTGGAAAGAAATCAACATATTTGTTAGAGAAAAGATTGAGAAAAATTTGATTGAAAATCTCATGAAATATTGCTATATTTGTTTCAATCTTTTCTCAATCAAATATATTTGATTTACTTGAGCCCCAAGGATGATTATTTGATTGAAAAATCAAATCATGCATCAATTTGATCTTATTTTATTTTTCTTTGATTTAAATTGAAAAAAAATCAAAAATAATAAAATAAAAATCCAAGCTAAGTATGAACAAAATTCCATGGTCTTCAAGATGTTTCTTGGACCTCCATATGATCCAAAACAAAAGCCCTATAATTTATTTCATCATCTTAGGTATTTTTACTTAATTTATTTTGCATTTAAATGAATAAAATTCAAATAAATAAAAATAAAAATGGAAAAAATATAAGAATGGTTTTATAGGTTCTAATTTGGGTCATATGTATGTTTAAAGTCCAAAACCTAAGCCCATTAGCTCAAAAACACAAAATTATTCAATTAGGGTTTCATGCACTTCTTGAAATTTGACCAACTCCCGAGCCTCATATCTCCTTCAATTTTTGTCATATGACCATGTTATAGGACTTTTTGGAAAGCCCAAGATGTCCTTTACAAGCCACTTTCGAACATATTTTCCATTTGGAGATTTTATCTTGATGATATTGCTCCTGACAAAAACAGCTTTTTGTGATCTTCTAGAAGGACCTGTAGTGTTTTGGCCTATATCTCTTATGCGGAAGAATTTATGGATCTTGGACCCAACATCAAAGTTGTAAAGAATTGAATTTCCTTGAGAATGAGCCTTTGTTGAGGAATTTCTGATAAAGTATGAGAGAGATATGATCAGTCAAAGTTGGGTTGACTTTTAGTTCAAAACCCTAAATTAGTAACTTGGACATTTGATGATTTTGGAGCTTTCCTTGATGAATAGTGATCAACCCTTGATCAAATGATGAATGACACTTCAAAATGAGAATCTTGACAAAAAAATAGGAACTTTGACTGTGATTTGACTATAGTTTGACTTCTAGGTCAACCAGTCGATTATTGATTGTTTGGGCCATTAAGTGAGCAATCTTTTGAATCAGGGCTTGATACTTGGTGTCATACCCTAATTCCCCCCCTGATTTGTCATATCTTTTAAACTTTTCATCAAAGACAAAGAAGATACTCAGAGCAGTCACTTATTCATCTGATACTTAGTCGAGGGTGTTTAGGAACAAAACAACTCGGGCAAAGGATCAATCAGAAAAAGGGGTGGTTTCTAACACAACTATGGGACTCAAAAGCTTCATTCTATCCACCTATGATTAATTAGATACCCATCATCTAGACTAAGGATTACTTACCTCACAAGTCTAGGGTTTTGAGCCCCATCAAGGACTAAAATCAGGGGTCACATTTGGGAAACCCTAGAAAGCTCAAAGGTATCACTCAAAGACTTAAATCATTCTCAAATAGTTCATATGACAATATCCATATGGCATTACACTTCAATTCAAGGCCTACAGTCATCAATTTCATCTGGTCGACAATTAGGGTTTTGTACCTAATTCACCAAGATAGTTGACTTTTAATCAGGACATGGATCCAAAACTCAAAGCATGACTCAAGAGCTTCTATTACCTCAATATAATCCATTAACATCACTCATTTGAGGAGGAAAGTTTGATTCATCACAAAAGTCCAAGAATTCACTTCATATGGAAAAAGTCAACTGAACAAGATCACCTTTGACTTTTTGGAAATTTTGGTCAACCATGACTTTTGAAGTTTTAAATCATCAATATATGATATTTGAAGTCATTTGATCAATAAAAATCAAGAAAATCAATCAAGAATCAAAAGTCAAAAGTTTGACTTTTCATACTTAGAAAATTTTCTAAGTGTTTTCAAGTGATTTTTGTCAAACTTTGGAAGGGATTCTCTCAAAATTTCACCTACAAACTGAAAAAAACTTCCAACATGAAAGTTGTAGATTTTGATCTAATAAAAAACTTTGACACATATAATTTTTTGGCTAAAAATCAACCATTGAAGAGTTATGGAGCTTCAAAGTGGCTGCCTTCACAAAACATGCAAGAAAACCCTAGTTTTCTTCAAACTTTATGGGACTTTTTCACTAATTTCCCAAAAGAATTTGGGCAAAAACCAAACTAATGAATTAAAGTACATATTAAGGGCTTTCCAAATTGTGCTCAACCTTCTCCAAATTCATTTTGAGCTAAGAGATATGATTGATCAAAGTTAGGCACTTGAAGTGAAAATTATAGGTCATGTGCAATTTGGAACTTTGCAATTTTGTGCAAATGACTTCTCTAAATGATGCTACCCGACCTCTAATACATCTGCAAGCACACCATACATCCATTTTCATCATTGCATAAGGATTAGAGAATATTCCCAAAAAAAAAGGCATGTGATTATGTAATGATTACATTTGAGAATTTATGGCAAGATGATGAATCACCCAAGGAATCTCTTCCCAACCAATTGGAGATCATTTCTGTCTCAGATTTTTCCCCTAAGATCAAGCAAAATCGAGGGCTAGGGGATTGATCAAATGGAATCAAAATTTCCATCATTGCATTTTAGATATTTTTGAATTCCTTCATAGCCAAGAAACCAAATCAACCTCACTAAGTAACCACACTCCTCTGCAACTATACTGAACCATTTTCCTATAAATACAAGTGCTATCCTTCATACAATTCACACCAAAGCAACCCTATTCCTTGCTTTCTCTTTCTCTTCTCATGCTTATGGTTTTTCAAAGTTCTTTGGCAAGAAGAATCGTTTTCTTCAAACCATAGCTTCTCTTTGGAAAGTAAGCATTATAACATCTCAAGGGGGCTCATTTGAGGTGATCCAAGCACCTGGATCAGTTCTGTAGGTGGAGGAACACCATTGTTGATTTCACTTTGGAGCTGTTGCAGTTGGAGGTCCATAGAGCAATTCAGAAGGTTTCAAGCAAAGCCAAACATCCAAACACGTTCCTTAAGGCATAGTGAAGCTGTTCAGATGGCTGCAGCTCATCTGTAACTGAAGATTCATCCTCCTCCATGTCCACTTGAAGCTCAAATCAAAGGTGTCGGGTAGAGCAATTCAGAAAGATTGAAGTCACAATAAGCATTCAGTTAGCATCCCTGAGTCCCAAGGAAGCTTTTAGGATCACTCATACAAGCCCAGGTGTTCCTCATCATCCTCACGACCTTCATTTTCAGAGGTAAGTTTTTGAACTCCACCTCTTTAATTTAAGTACTCTTTGTGATAAAGCTCGATACTATCTTGTTCAGCATCATCAGAGGATTGAAAACCCTCTATCATCATTCATTTATTCATTTTGTTTGTCATTTAATTTTAAATTTAGGGTTTATGTGTTCTTCGTGTTCATACTGAAATTAGTTAGTTACACTTAGAATAAATGAATTCTGAACCCATGATCATGTTCCTCGTCCAAAAACGAGCAAAATTGATGTTTACATCATACCATTTGGTTGAGAAACCAGAGAGTTAGAATTTTGAATTTTCACAAGCTCAAGGAAGAAGACAACCATGGCTATGGCGCGCAATTTTCAAATCTCTGGTGTCATACCCCAAAATTTGCCCATACTATTTCTCTTTTTTAAATTCAAATCAAGATACAAAGCTCAAGATTTGACTGACTGAACACTCTCCTAAACAATAACCCTCAAACTAGGTTTTGATATTTTCAAAGTAAAATCAAGTTCTGACAATTCAAGTGGACCTCATAAACTCTCATATGATTCAAAGAATCCTCACCTCAAGTTTCAAGCTTTGACTCACAAGATTGCTTAAGCAACAGTTCAAATAGTAAACAGTCGACTAGGTTGACCTACAAGTCCACTGTGGTCAAAGCAAAGTCAAAACTCCTGATTTTTTGTCAAGACCCTCATACTGAAGTATCATTCACCATTTGATCAAGAATTGATCATGGTTCACCAAGAAAAGATCAAAAATCAACAATTCAAAAAGTTTCTAAATTAGGGTTTTGCATAGGGAAAGTCAACTGAACTTTGACCAGCCATAACTCTCATATGGAACATCAAAAATTTTCCATCCAAAGCTTATTTTGAAGGAAATTTGATTCTCTACAAAATTGTGTCTCACATGACAAGTCCAAAAATGCTTCATTTGAGAGATATGGACCAAAACATTATAGGTCCTTTTCAAAAGTCAACAAAAAGACACTTTCTTCAAAAGGACATAAAATGAGCATGGAAAATAATTTTGATATGAGACCAAGGACACTGGTTAGAGGACTCTCTAAGGTTTCTAAAAAGTCCTAGAACACCTCCATACCTCAAAAGTTGAGGGAGATAGACCTTATCAAAGTTGGACTATTTTCAAGGGCATATATGAAGAGAAAAGGTTTAAAAATTCAAATATTTCCAAATGGGCCCATTTCCTTCTAACCCAATCTTTATCTCAGGCCCATGCACGCCCCAAAACAAGAGCTTTTTTATTTTTATTATTTTAATAAGTATTTTTATGGTTTTTAGTCATTTTAATCATAAATTAATTATATAAACTAATAAAATAAATAAGAAATTTGGTTTGCTTTAATTTTAAGTCAAAAAAAAATCAATCAAATCTATTCCTTAATTAGCCAAGAGATGATTGGAATGAGAAATACAACATTTGTCAAGAATAACAAGATTTATATCAAAAAATATTCATCCAAAAAAATCAAATCAAATTTCATGATTTTGTGGAGATTCAACACAAATTTATAAACCTAATCATACTCCTATATAAAGTGAACAAACCCCAAGCCCTAGGGTCACGGATTCTGCAGCCAAGAATTCCAACAAAAGCTTAAAAATTTGAAGAGAATATCAAACTCGATTTCCAATTTGTAGGGCGATTCAAAGCTGTTGGAGAGTTCAGATACGTTCTCAGATCATCTCTGAAGCTATTCAAATCATTGGTAAGGCCAGAAGTTCCAAGAACCGCAACCTATAAGCTTTGGTTTGCCTCTAAATTTTCGAGTTCGAATCCCTTAATTCATGATGCATAAACATGTTTTGACTGTATAAATATGTTCATAATGATCTTCTGAATGTTTTTGAATGATTAATTAGATGAATGCTTGCTTATGTCGTAATACACCATTAACGGATTTTGAAGCTTCGAATTAGGGTTTCTCTATTGGGGCCAAATTAGGGGGTGTGATAGGTGCCAACAAACTCGTGTGGATGAGGCGAGTCGAACCATGGCCTTGGATTTTATTTTTACGCATGTACGAAGCTTTTTCATGGTTACAGGTTTATTGGCTACGAACGGCATCGAGGCAAATTCGTAGCTAAAATCATCAGCAAGCTGCAGGTCGGAGGTTGATGGTGATGGCGTGTCAACACCCCACTGGGCCATTTGAACCGCGCGCCACTTTTTTCTTTTATTATTGTTGTTTTATATATAAATCAGGCAACATGTTTTGTTTACATCATGGATGCACAGATCAGTTAGCAAAGGGGCGCATGATGTGTGAAGAGTCGCGGGTTCCACTCTAGGTCCCAACATTATTTTTGCTATAATTACAACCTGCAGGATCACATATGCTCCAACCAGGGAAGACTACCATGCACACTCGCATTCCAGCTCTTGGATCTATCCAGCAGGAGATCCAACGCACCCTAGCGTGAATCCCTACCGTGGACATCCAGAGAGCAACCACACCTAATAAAAGCTGAGTTTCTCCTAATTTTTTTATTTTTAATTATATAACCCCATATTTTCTTATTTAGCATATATATACATGTTTTAATAATAATTTTTTCTAGATAATAAATTTGTTTTATTTATTAAATCCTTTTTCATAAACATAAAATTTATATTTTATATCTTATTTTTTGTTTATTGGTTGTTTTAAATTATTTTCTTTCATCTAAATGATTTTATAAAACTATAAATGCTTCCTTTTAATTAGTAAAATCGTGGGAATGTCATATAATTTAATTTCCTCTTCGATTTAATTAATTAAATTGATCTGGTCTATTCTATTAACCAGGGTTAACTTGTGCCCGAATCAGGGTTTACAAAGACCACATATACACTAAAAAATGTTTCGTATAATCTTTTCAAGGTTATTTTCGGATGACTCCCGACTACGCGTCGCGCCCCTTACGAAGCTAAGTCTCGACTCTATTTCATTTTTTATTCCTTATTTACATTATAAAATTGTTATTAGGGTAAAAACCTCAAAAGTCAATGGGCTCTTTTGCACTCACGCTTTTATTTATTTGAGCCTATTTTTCAGGGTTGACCCGAGGTTTCCTCCGACTGCTAACCATGTCAGATCAAATCCAAATGCAAAGCTAAGTATTGTTTATTTATTTATTATTAATTTCTTTATCCTTTATTTGTATTAGGGTTAACCTTAATTGTCTCTGAACCGATAATGCACTCACTATATTTTGCCTTCTTGTTTCCCCACCTTTTTCAGGGTTTGTCAAATTGCCAAAGCTACGAACATTGGTAACCCTAAACCCTGTCCTCAATTATTACTTGTGTTAAACCTTTTGTTTAATTATATCCTGCTGGTTTCAATTCCCCTCTCCTCCGCTGGTTACAATTTCCCTTCCCCATTATTAGTGTTTTTATTAAACTGCGTGGTTAGTAATTCTAGGGAGTGCAACTTATTAATTGAATTAGCATCATGTAATTTTGCAAGATTACATAACTGAACATAATCACGTGATTGGTGCACACACGCACACTTTTGGGTATCCTCTCTGTTGCCTGTTGCCTTGCTGCCTTGTTGCCTTGTGTTGTTTTGCAGAATAGCCAGTCCCTCGAATACAAGGATACCTTAGCCAGTTGCCTCGATTAAGATCATGGTCCCTAATGATGCTGCCTTCGATATACATGATCTCGAACCTCGAAAGTTGCCTACGAAAAGGCTAAGGTATCCTCTGGCTGCCTACGAAAGGCTATTCTGATCCTTCCCTTCGACTACCTGCCTCTCTATGGCATGGGTCAGTCTTATGGCGAACGATAACGCGATGACCCTTCAACCTCCAAACGAAAGGCTTCCTGCCCTCTTATGGCATGGATAGACCATTTCACCCTGAAAGGCTAAAAGAACTGATTTTCTACATTATTAAGGTAATTGCCCCTAATTGCTTTGCCTTGCTCTAAAACCTTTTTCATATTCTTTCTCATAAACCTTCAAAATGGCTACGCTCATTTACGAGCTAAAGTCCATATTCTTTTCTCCTACATTTCTGAAAACAAAGAGCAAATTAATTAAGAGCCCATGGAAAACCATGGATGCAAATGGTGCCTTACACCTTCCCTTTGCATAATTACCCCCCAAACCCGTTTTCTTTTAAAAAGGTTTTTCCTATTTCTTTTAGCCTTTCTAACTTGTTTGGATAAAATAAAAGTCGGTGGCGACTCTTGCTTAACCGCGACATTTCGATTATAAAAGTCAGTTCACCGTATTACAAAATTGGCGACTCTGCTGGGGATTTATTTCAATAAAAGAGGGGTTACCTTAAAAGTTTAGGAATCACTTAAATGTTTTCTATTTGTTTGCTTTGCTTGTTTTATTTTTCAAGGCTGTTTTGGGAAAATTGAAGGACGAATCCTATTCCCGGATTCAAGAACACTTAAGATT
Source organism: Vicia villosa (assembly GCF_029867415.1). Taxonomy (NCBI): domain Eukaryota; kingdom Viridiplantae; phylum Streptophyta; class Magnoliopsida; order Fabales; family Fabaceae; genus Vicia; species Vicia villosa. The sequence continues at coordinate 155,655,532 of NC_081180.1, forward strand.
AGGAGTGGCATAGTCATGGCGACCTCTTTCACATATGTGGGAGATGAGTCAATATGAAGTTCACGCTTGAGTTAGGACTCCATAGCATATGCACACCTTTCTCAAATGAGGGAGGTCTATGTATGTGTCTGTGGGTGCGCCGGAGCTCAAGGACCTTTAGTTACCCTTAACCCATCATGGCCTTTAGGAACGTAGTGGGGGGACTACTCTTGACAAATGTTAAGAACTAGTCGCTACCCGATGCTACAATTCAGATAGGTCTTTTCTCAAAGTATCATTGCATGATGCGAATGTATCATGTCTGAGGGTGCTTTAGAAGGGCTGACAATTCTGGATAACTTGTAGAACCCGTTGCTGAAATCTCCTTATCCATAGAAATACCCTTGGGAAGGACACCTGATCAGACTCCATGCAAGCCTTAAAGCCAAAAATTGTGTGACTTCTGTGACTTGCGTGACTTGTTTGTGTTTGCTACTAACCTTCGTTTCCTCGCAGGTTTTGTTGAAAGGACTTGTTTGTCCTTACTATCTCACACTATGCCTAATGAACTGCATTCGCATGACATCATGACATCATAAGCATAACATGATTTAACTAACCATTTCAAGGATCTCAGGGATTTAGGGCGCACAATTTCAGGGACTTCTATCAAGGACTGATTTCCTAATCAAAGGGCAAGAGGATTTATTTTCCTCTGGTCACACACCTTCCAATTCAAAGACTCAGTACCTAGCAAGGGGCAAGAGGATTTACTCTCCTCTGGCCATGTATCTTCAAATACAGAAGTATCCCGAATCAGAGGCGATGACCCACTCGATATGGTGAGCTTGATTCTCAAAGAGGGGCACTCACAGACGAAAGTCAGATTTTTTCAAACAAAGACGCGACTAAATCATTTTCTAAATGTTGCTAACTAAATTCCCAAAAATCCTTGAAAACATTTCATTTGCATTCATAACATCGCATAATAGGTTTCCTATGATGGATTTCTCATCCTTCCTCGCTGTTTATTTCAGCATCATGACTCTCGAACAATAAGTCAAGGATCTCCAAGCTCAAAACACTGCGTTCCAAGACTTGATTCTGAATTTGTCCAAGGGGCAAGATGAGCTGAAATCCCTTCTAACTAAGAAGGAAAAGAAGACCAAGAAACCTAAAGGTGTTCTCAATCTGGGAAGAAGGTTCAAAGGCCCTCTCAAAAAGGTTGAAGAAGCTGAAACTCCTAAAGAGGGTAAGAAGACTCGAGTGAAAAAGCTCAGACCGATCTTGCAACTCAGGGATGCTGAAACCTCTGAAGACAGTGACGAGGATGAGCAAGATGATGATGCTAGTGTCAAAACTGATGCCAAAAGTAACCACGATTCTGTCAAACTCTCTGAAGAAGAAGAGGACTATTACCATGGGGACGAACATCCCGATGACAAATACAAGATGTTAGAAGAGCGTCTGAGAAGCGTGGAAATTCAGAAGGTACCTGGGCTGGATTTTGAAGAGCTTGGACTCGTTCCTGGGGTCGTTATTCCTCTAAAATTCAAAACTCCCGCCTTTGCTAAGTATGATGGAGTCTCCTGTCCTAAACTACACTTGAGGTCTTATGTAAGGAAGATTCAACCTCATACTGCTGATAAGAAGCTCTGGATCCACTTTTTCCAAGAGAGCTTATCTGGAACTAAACTCGAATGGTACTATCAACTGGAAAGTACCCACATGCGTACCTGGGAAGATTTGGTTGTTGCTTTCTATAAGCAATATCAATATAATTTTGACCTCGCACCAACTCGCATACAACTACAAAGCATGTCTATGGGACCCGAGGAAAGTTTCAAGGAGTATGCTAAAAAATGGAGAGATCTACCTGGAAGAGTCAAACCCTCCTTGACTGACAGAGAATTGGTTGATATGTTCATGAATACACTCACTGGTCCTTTCTATAGCCATTTACTTGGAAGCTCCTCGTCTGGTTTCACCGATCTCATACTGACTGGAGAACGTGTTGAAAGTGGTATCCGAAGCGGAAAAATTCAGGTGGCTACTTCTTTTGGTACTGCGAAAAAGCCATACAGTCAGAAGAATGAATCCAACACTGTTGGGGCAATCCTGGTCTCTAGTCAGGCTCCAACACAACAACAACAACAAAAAGATCAACGCAAGCAACAAGGTGGCCAACGTACTTAGAAATCAAAACCCAAGAGGTCATTTACCCCACTACACATGCCATTGGCTCAAGCTTTGCAACACTTGCTCGATCAGAGTCTGATAACTCTACTGCCTCCATACTCAGCTCCTGCTAATCCCGTCCCTGGGTACAAGCATCATGCAAGATGTGCTTACCATTCAAATAGTCTTGGTCACGATACAGGAGAGTGTGGGCCATTGAAACATAAAATTCAAGACTTGATTGAAGAAGGGATCGTTGAATTTGGGCAACCAGAGAAGCCACACAAAGTCTAAAGGATGGCTATTTAGATCATTAATTTACTCGCATTCGCAATTTTCTTTCCTGTTTGTTTAAACATTCGTCTTATGTCAGACTCTATTTATTTTATCATAATCATTAATGCATTGCATATGTTTGTCTTGATTTATTTCTCTTCCTATTTCTATATTAAACTTTGTTTTTACTTAGTTTTCTTTATGATATTTAACTCTCGTTAAAGCGGTAAGCCTTTTGAGGGAGGATGACGAAAACGATACCGCAACCTCATACAGTATGCTTTTGAGCAGACTATGCTAACGGTGTACAGGCATTGTTTCAATTCCTAAACAATGGAGATATAAGGATGTTAACCCCTCGTCAACCCCTTTGAGCCTAAGGAGTAGAAGTTTTCTTTCTTGAACAATTTAAAACCTTTAATCATAACCTGGGGCAGGGTAGTAACTCAGTCATGCCAGTACGCTTTTACAAAAATAATGATGGTCTCCTGTAATCATTAAGACAGTAAGTCAATATCCACCAAAAAGAAAAAAGTTGTTAAGTCAAAACCTATGAAGGAGACTTATCGAAAAGTCGAAACATCCCGCTGACTGTAATCACAAAATAAGCAGTTCAGGCAACAGTTAGGGATAACAAAAATCAAAGAAAAAGAGGTCACTACAAATCCTCAACAAAAATAAAGTATTACAAAAGAAAAAAGGATGACTACCTGCCCAAATAAAAGTTTCGGTGCTTTAACCATCATCAAATTTCAATGTTACGACTTCAAATTTTGCTAGAACTTAAATGCAAAGTTAACTGGGCATAGGATCGAAGAACATCACGGAGATGGGGATGGATACAAATAAACTTTGAGCCTTTATCTTTTGTTTCTTAAACCGTGAACCAAGCCACGTTACAACCCTTGAAAGTCCTAACTGAAGCATGGTTAGTTCGAAAGCGTACTGTCACAAAAAGGGTATCCTGACTCCTTAAAGTTTACCAAAAATCCTGAGTTGATATCATGTTTTTACAAATATCACTTTCTTACATACCTTATTTTACTAAAGTTGTTTTTAAACTCCAAGACAGACATATGCATTGCATTTTAATGAGTGTCATTATAAAACAATTTTGTCTACGTAATCTCAAATGTTTGGCATCAGGAAGAATCTGCATGGGGCATAATTAATGACTAAAAGTCCTCCCGAAAAATAAATTTGCAGAGACGTCTCGTATGCATGACTCGATCAGCTAAAAGCTTGTTTACACAAGGGGCATGACATGTTATTATCCCATCTACTGGGGGAAAGCTGGTCACGATTCATAGAATCTCTCAGAGGCACTGAACAACTAGAGAAGTTAGTCCATCACTGGGGGCATGCCAAATCAGTCACAAGTCTCAACAAATGTTGTTTAGCTACTAGCATCAGATGGTGTCAGTATCTGTCTACCCTTTGAAGTTCTAATTCTAAACTCAAGTACCAAGCATACCAGGCTACTGATTCTAGGGGCAGGTATATTCCCGCAAGCGAATGACCATATATATGGTTAAAAGTGTTTTCCAACAGCAAGTATTCAAAGACATGGGGCAATGAAAAGTTAAAATCTCTCGGAATCTTCCCCATAGAGAAATTTTTATAATATATCCCCACGTAGCAAGCTTTAAGAATTTATCTTCAAGCAATCTATTCCCAATAGAAACTTGGTTCCCCAGCATTTCCGGTTTTCCGACACAATCTTATTCTCTGGCATGGTTTATTCAGACTCGCTATTTCCATTAAAGTTGCCGCTCAGAAATCTGGTCGGATAGTATACTCATCTCTCTTGTCACGAGGATACATTGGGATCAGATCACTCAAGTCATTCTCATCCCCAAGCAAAGATAAGGAATCCCCAGCTGGATATCATCGAACGAAAGACAGGAATTCTCTTGTCATTATCTCCAATAACACACAGAGATTTATTTTCTCAATCAATATGCTTCGACTGTATATTCTATCCCTGCATCATTCATAAATACACGCATAACATACGGTACTCTCGTTTATTTCGAGAATCTCAATACATGCATCATGACATTGCATAAAACTAACCTTTCCTTTTCATGTCATTTCATAATCAAAAGAATATTAGCATCCAAGGGCGGTGCAAGTATAATCGTATCAACGATTCAATCTCAACAATCACTCAAGACAAATACAATTCTGATACTCCATTCCGGTCTTTCTTCAAAGATAATTCAGAAACGATCAAAGAACTTCTCATCCTTTCTAGGAACCTTTCTAGGTAATCTTTTCTAAGATGATTCATATCCTTTCTAGGAGCCTTTCTAGGTTAGTCTTGTTTAAGACGTATCATATCCTTTATAGGATCCTTTCTAGGTAGTCTTGTTTAAGACGTATCATATCCTTTATAGGAGCCTTTCTAGGTAGTCTTGTTTAAGACGTACCATATCCTTTCTAGGAGCCTTTCTAAGTTAGTCTTGTTTAAGACGTATCATATCCTTTATAGGAGCCTTTCTAGGTAGTCTTGTTTAAGACATACCATATCCTTTCTAGGAGCCTTTCTAGGTTAGTCTTGTTTAAGACATATCTCAACCTCTTTAGGTAACCTTCCTTTAAATATTTATCCAACATTTTCTAAGACATCTAATGCCCTTTCAAGGAGTTTCTCAGTTAATCTTCTACAAGACACTTCTTCCCGAGCTTTGTGTAAAGCCTAATCTCTTTTACATCAGTCAATGATCTACCCTATTCAAGAACCTCTTCAGGTAGTCTTCTGTAATACATTACTTCATTTTAATGAATCTCCTTCAAATACAATCAATGCATATGATCCAGTCTGAAAAACATTTGCTTTAGACGAACAACTTTCTAAACATCTGATGGCATCCTCAAGCCCATCTCCGACAAACGCCTCTCAATACTTCAAGCTCGGATATAGTCTAATGTATGACTTATTCTGACTTTCGTATTTATCCAGATCAGACGGCATCTTTAAGCCCGTCTCCGACAAAAAGTCCCTGCGTCATCAAGGGCAAATTTCTTGGTATTCTAGTGTTCAATCATCTTCTATCTTCAAATTCCGACAAGCACGCATGCCAATCTACATACTCAGGTATAAGAAGATTAAACAGGGGAAGCTGTCATACCCCAAAATTTGCCCATACTATTTCTCTTGTTTAAATTCAAATCAAGATACAAAGCTCAAGATTTGATTGACTGAACACTCTCCTAAACAATAACCCTCAAACTAGGGTTTTGATATTTTCAAAGTAAAATCAAGTTCTGACAATTCAAGTGGACCTCATCTCTCATATGATTCAAAGAATCCTCACCTCAAGTTTCAAGCTCTGACTCACAAGATTGCTTAAGCAACAGTTCAAATAGTCAACAGTCGACTAGGTTGACCTAAAAGTCAACTGTGGTCAAAGCTAAGTCAAAACTCTTGATTTTTTGTCAAGACCCTCATATTGAAGTATCATTCACCATTTGATCAAGAATTGATCATGGTTCACCAAGAAAATATCAAAAATCAACAATTCAAAAAGTTTCTAAATTAGGGTTTTGCATAGGGAAAGTCAACTGAACTTTGACCAGCTATAACTCTCACATGGAACATCAGAAATTTTCCATCCAAAGCTCATTTTGAAGGAAATTTGATTCTCTACAAAATTGTGTCTCACATGACAAGTCCAAAAATGCTTCATTTGAGAGATATGGACCAAAACATTATAGGTCTTTTTCAAAAGTCAACAAAAAGACACTTTCTTCAAAAGGACATAAAATGAGCATGGAAAATAATTTTGATATGAGACCAAGGACACTGGTTAGAGGACTCTCTAAGGTTTCTAAAAAGTCCTAGAACACCTCCATACCTCAAAAGTTGAGGGAGATAGACCTTATCAAAGTTGGACTATTTTCAAGGGCATATATGAAGAGAAAAGGTTTAAAAATTCAAATATTTCCAAATGGGCCCATTTCCTTCTCACCCATCTTTATCTCAGGCCCATGCACGCCCCAAAACAAGAGCTTTTTTATTTTTATTATTTTATTAAGTGTTTTTATGGTTTTTAGTCATTTTAATCATAAATTAATTATATAAACTAATAAAATAAATAAGAAATTTGGTTTGCTTTAAGTTTAAGTCAAAAAAAATCAATCAAATTTATTCCTTAATTAGCCAAGAGATGATTGGAATGAGAAATACAACATTTGTCAAGAATAGCAAGATTTATATCAAAAAATATTCATCCAAAAAAAATCAAATCAAATTTGATGATTTTGTGGAGATTCAACACAAATTTATAAACCTAATCATACTCCTATATAAAGTAAACAAACCCCAAGCCCTAGGGTCACGGATTCTGCAGCCAAGAATTCCAACAAAAGCTTAAAAATTTGAAGAGAATATCAAACTCGAATTCCAATTTGCAGGGCGATTCAAAGCTGTTGGAGAGTTCATATACGTTCTCAGATCATCTCTGAAGCTATTCAAATCATTGGTAAGGCCAGAAGTTCCAAGAACCGCAACCTATAAGCTTCGGTTTGCCTCTAAATTTTCGAGTTCGAATCCCTTAATTCATGATGCATAAACATGTTTTGACTGTATAAATATGTTCATAATGATCTTCTGAATGTTTTTGAATGATTAATTAGATGAATGCTTGCTTATGTCGTAATACACCACTAACAGATTTTGAAGCTTCGAATTAGGGTTTCTCGATTGGGGCCAAATTCGGGGGTGTGATAGGTGCCAACAAACTCGTGTGGATGAGGCGAGTCGAACCATGGCCTTGGATTTTATTTTTACGCATGTACGAAGCTTTTTCATGGTGATGGCGTGTCAACACCCCACTGGGCCATTTGAACCGCGAGCCACTTTTTTCTTTTATTATTTTTGTTTTATATATAAATCAGGCAACGTGTTTTGTTTACATCATGGACGCACAGATCAGTTGGCAAAGGGGCGCATGATGTGTGAAGAGTCGCGGGTTCGACTCTAGGTCCCAACATTATTTTTGCTATAATTACAACCTGCAGGATCACATATGCTCTAGCCAGGGAAGACTACCATGCACACTCACATTCCAGCTCTTGGATCTATCAAGCAGGAGATCCAACGCACCCTAGCGTGAATCCCTACCGTGGACATCCAGAGAGCAACCACACCTAATAAAAGCTGAGTTTCTCCTAATTTTTTTATTTTTAATAATATAACCCCATATTTTCTTATTTAGCATATATATATACATGTTTTAATAATAGTTTTTTTTAGATAATAAATTTGTTTTATTTATTAAATCCTTTTTCATAAACATAAAATTTATATTTTATATCTTATTTTTTGTTTATTGGTTGTTTTAAATTATTTTCTTTCATCTAAATGATTTTATAAAACTATAAATGCTTCCTTTTAATTAGTAAAATCGTGGGAATGTCATATAATTTAATTTCCTCTTCGATTTAATTAATTAAATTGATCTCGTCTATTCTATTAACCATGGTTAACTTGTGCCCGAATCAGGGTTTACAAAGACCACATATACACTAAAAAATGTTTCGTATAATCTTTTTAGGGTTATTTTCGGATGACTCCCGACTACGCGCCGCGCCCCTTACGAAGCTAAGTCTCGACTCTATTTCATTGTTTATTCCTTATTTACATTATAAAATTGTTATTTGGGTAAAAACCTCGAAAGTCAATGGGCTCTTTTGCACTCACGCTTTTATTTATTTGTGCCTATTTTTCAGGGTTGACCCGAGGTTTCCTCCGACTGCTAACCATGTCAGATCAAATCCAAATGCAAAGCTAAGTATTGTTTATTTATTTATTATTAATTTCTTTATCCTTTATTTGTATTAGGGTTAACCTTAATTTTCTCTGAACCGATAATGCACTCACTATATTTTGCCTTCTTGTTTTCCCGCCTTTTTCAGGGTTTGTCAAATTGCCAAAGCTACGAACATTGGTAACCCTAAACCCTGTCCTCAATTATTACTTGTGTTAAACCTTTTGTTTAATTATATCCCGCTGGTTTCAATTCCCCTCTCCTCCGCTGGTTACAATTTCCCTTCCCCGTTATTAGTGTTTTTATTAAACTGCGTGGTTAGTAATTCTAGGGAGTGCAACTTATTAATTGAATTAGCATCACGTAATTTTGCAAGATAACATAACTGAACATAATAACGTGATTGGTGCACACACGCACACTTTTGGGTATCCTCTCTGTTGCCTGTTGCCTGTTGCCTTGCTGCCTTGTTGCCTTGTGTTGTTTTGCAGAATAGCCAGTCCCTCGAATACGAGGATACCTTAGCCAGTTGCCTCGATTAAGATCATGGTCCTTAATGATGCTGCCTTCGATATACATGATCTCGACCCTCGAAAGTTGCCTACGAAAAGGCTAAGGTATCCTTTGGCTTCCTACGAAAGGCTATTCTGATCCTTCCCTTCGACTACCTGCCTCTCTATGGCATGGGCCAGTCTTATGGCGAACGATAACGCGATGACCCTTCAACCTCCAAGCGAAAGGCTTCCTGACCTCTTATGGCATGGATAGACCATTTCACCCTGAAAGGCTAAAAGAACTGATTTTCTACATTATTAAGGTAATTGCCCCTAATTGCTTTGCCTTGCTATAAAACCTTTTTCACATTATTTCTCATAAACCTTCAAAATGGCTACGCTCACTTACGAGCTAAAGTCCATATTCTTTTCTTCTACATTTCTGAAAACAAAGAGCAAAGAAATTAAGAGCCCATGGAAAACCATGGATGCAAAGGGTGCCTTACACCTTCCCTTTGCATAATTACTCCCCGAACCCGTTTTCTTTTAAAAAGGTTTTTCCTGTTTCTTTTAGCTTTTCTAACTTATTTGAATAAAATAAAAGTCGGTTGCGACTCTTGCTTAACCGCGACATTTCGATTATAAAAATCAGTTCACCGTATTACATCTGGGCAAAGTTTATTTTATTTTTAATGGTAGGCGTTTCCTAAACGAATGAATAATTTGCCCTAGTGGCCTCACAAGCACTCTTAGTCTCCTCATGCCTCAAGTCTGGGGTTCGAATCCCCCTCGCCCCAGACTTTTTGATCCTTTTATTTTTTTTAGATTTTTCTAACTTGTTTTAAAACAAAACCAAATGCGCGCGTGTTATAGTCACCAACTGGCGTTTGGCCCAGTAGTGTTATTTTGAGTGTGTGACTATAAGGGCGTGAGTTCAAGCCTTGCTAGGACCAAAACCTAATTTTTTATCACTTTTCTCACTTAATTTCTTCACAACTTTAACCAATTATTTAACCTATCAAATTAATTTATTTTGACTTCATTTTTTTACACACTTGTTGATTAATATATATATTTTATGAATGAATAAAAAAATCACAAAAATATTATTTATTTTGTATATTTTTGTTAGGTTGAAAATGATGTTGTTTTAGTGTTTAAAATATGTTTTAATATATGTTTTCATTAAACTTTCAAAAAAAAAACCTAATACCTCATGAATATTTTGTGATAAAATCCTAACCATTTAGGTCTTAATTAGGTATAGATTTTGTCTTTACTTTAATTAAGTTGACTTTTGTCAAAATTCAAACTATTTTCAAATTCCAAAGTAAACAGACGATCGAGGTTTTCAAACAACAGAACCTCGTATCTTTTCAACTGTTTATCATAAACGGTAAATCATTTTCATTGGGCCTCTAATAGAGTGTAAGACCCAACACCTTTTTCTTTTCATAGTTTGTTTTCAAAAACTGTATTTACAAAATCTCCTTTCTATTTTCAAAACATTCTTCTGGTATTTGAAGGGCATTATTCCCGTTGAAACTCTTCAGATACCTATGTGACCTTTGTCCATCTTCACTTCTTCTGTTTTCAAAACCTTTAACTGTTTATCATAAATATTCAACTGTTATCAATAAAACAACAAAAATTGCTGGTAAGGCTTTGTACATACATCTTCAAAGGCCTCCACTCCATCCAGGTTAGGCTTTACAAGCTTTCAATTTACAGTCTTTTATTTAAATTACTGTCAAATATATAACTGTTTATATATTTGTTTAGAACTACGTTTGAGTGTAAACCCTAGGACAGTTAAACTATATATATATTATAGGAATATGGCCTAGAATTGAGAATGTCTTCCCGGTGAAGGCTCTTTCCTAGTTAGAGATATGTAGTTTAAACCCCCAAGATGAATTATTCCCGGTGAAACATCTTGGCAAAAACCTTAGAACAAAAACTAGAACACATCCACCCAAAGAGGAATTATTCCTGGTGAAACCTCTTACCCATTTGCTTAGAGCCAAAATAAGTTCAAAACCACATAGCTTTCTCTTGTGCTATAACAAGGACCCTCGATGACCCTCGATTAGCCTCCTCTTGGGCTTTGTACAAGGACCCACAGGCTTCTTAAAAGCATTTCCAGCTTCCTTTTGAGCTTGTATACAAGGACCCATCAGGTTTCTTATAAACATAGGAACAGGTCTTTAGTTACCTTTTATCCTATCCTGGTGAGTTTCTTCCATTCCTTAAACCAGACTTTAAACAAGCTAAGATTGTCTCAATCTCATATTGAGTACACTTTTTGGAATAAGAGACATGGACAGTCTCTATCACCCTTATCTTCATCAATCTTCCTTAGCAGAGTCTAGGATCCATATTTATTTATTCTCAGTCAGAGTCAGCCTTAATCTTGGGCTTTAAAACAAGAAGTCTCCACTAGATAATCTTTCTTCCATTTTCAACAAAAACCCTGGAAAGGGTTAGCCTCCACACATTCCTTCATTTTAACAAAAACCCCTGGAAAGGGTTAGCCTCCACACATTCCTTCATTTTAACAAAAACCCCTGGAAAGGGTTAGCCTCCACACATTCCTTCATTTTAACAAAAACCCCTGGAAAGGGTCAGCCTCCAAAATCACTCCTTCAAATCCAAAGATTCATTCTTTCAAAAAGACAAATTTCCCAAAAGAGTCAAAACCCCTGGAAAGGGTTAGCCTCCAAAAATCCAGTCTTTTAATAGACTATTTCTCCAGCTAATCAAAATCCCTGGAAAGGGTTAGCTTCCAAAAAAACATAAAAAAATAAATTAGTTTGTTAAAACCTCTAGCAGAATAAAACTCCCCAGTGAGTCTTTCATTTTTAGTAGCCACAACCTTGGGCTTTGTACAAGGCAGATAAACCATATTTCCCCGTGTCAAAGATTCCTAATCTCAAGGATCTTTTCCCCATAGAGTCTTTCATACTCAGTTTCTTTAAGAGTCCGCCACAACCTTGGGCTTTGTACAAGGCAGAAAATAATATTTCTCCTAGCTAGAGTAGCCACAACCTTGGGCTTCATACAAGGCATAAATTAATAAACTTCCATATTTAAGAGTCCGCCACAACCTTGGGCTTTGTACAAGGCACACAAATAGAGTCATCCATAGTCTTAAAAAACTCAGTTATCCTCAGAAGTTAGCCACAACCTTGGGCTTCATACAAGGCACAAATAGAGTCTCCCTAAGTAGAGTCAGCCAAAATTCTGGGCTTTGTACATAACACCCAATAAAATCCATCAAATAAACACTCTCCAATTAGAGTCAGCCTCAATTCTGGGTTTTGTACAAAACACAAAAACTCCTTAATTTAAATTCTCCCCAGTAGAGTTATCTTTCAACAAGTCAATAAACCAATCAAAAGCCTCAAGCTTGGGCCTCATTCAAGCCAGCTAAAAAATCAATTCTTTCAAACAATAGATAGACATAGCTCATCTTCATAGGTAGATATTTCTCTTGTCTCACCACAAACAAACAATCATTTCAAACAATCATCATTTCAAACAAATCATCATTTCTCCCATTTAGGACACTGAAAGGCATGCTCTGGCAACACACCCAGACTTGTACGACCCTTTCCCTAATTTGGTTGAGAAACTTTCATTTTAGAGGCATGACGGCTGTCAAACTTGATCAACCAAGTAGACTCCCCTCTTAATGAAACATCATTTTTTTAGCTTTTCTGTCACTTTTAAAATGTTTGTGGTGGAATAGTGGAAATACCTCTCTGTAAAGACGACTTCATGTCTCTTTATTGTAAACAGAGATTTAATTCAAAGCTTCAACCTTGAGCTTCAAGCAAGGCACCAAAAATAATTAATTTCCCTAATTAGTTCCCCGAACTACATTAAGCTCTGACTTCCATTAGGGATATGTAGGCATGAGGTTCACAAGGAATCTCAGCGAGCTAATAAAATACCAAAAATAGTCATTTTGTCTATCTGTATGTCTGTCTTTTTAAATCAATTTAATTCCTTCTCCTAACACAAAGGAGAAACTTTCCCAATCATTAGCAACAAACATAATCACAATGACACAGAGAAGGTTCCCGTAGAGTACTACGGATATGTAGGGTTCTTAAACTCTTCCCTATGTATAACCGACCCCCCGGACTCCAGAATTTCTAGTCTAGATGAATCCCCACACTTAGCAAACTCCTAGGGTTAATTTGAGATCTTTTTCCCCTCTCCTACTCGTTAGGACAATTAAAAAGTTCGTGTGATATCGTAGGAAGAACTGAAACAAAATTCATCCCGCCCCAGGCGCATTCTCCTTCCAAATTTCGCGTGAAGGGTCTAGCGTGCCGTCCTCCCAAGTGAAATGGGGAGGTAAAAAAAACGACACCACACTTGGCATGAGGATACTTTGAATCATATGAGAGACCATGGGATCTACTTGAGGTCTTAGAACTTGATTTGATCTTTGAGAGAAGCTAGACCCTAATTGTGGGTTGTTTGTTTAGGAGAGTGTGCATTCAGTCAAGTCTTGAGCCTTTGATTTTCAAGTGAGCTTGAGTATAAAATGCGGTGGGAAAATTTTGGGGTATGACAGATCCGTTTGATTGCATGTACCTTGTAGAAATGAGTGAACCCATAAGATAGGGAGACATACTGAGATTTAGTAATCTCACTCCAATCCTCCTAATATTTTTCAGGAACATGTTAGAAGTAGAAGAATTGCTAGACGCTTTGTATTGAAGGATATTTTTGGGGTGTTACAAAACAAATATTTATAGGATATTTTTGGGAAAAAAACAAAATATTAAATATATTATAAATTTTAATATTTCATTTTATTTATTTTTTTATTTTAAATAAAAATAATTCAAAAGAAATAAAAACAATGACACCGGATGTCAAAGTTTACTTATTTTTTTTACTTTCATACTCTGATTTTCAGAGGTAAAGGACCCTAGTAATCCAGAGAATGTGCCGAGAGGTATGGGTACTGGCCAAACATTATTCCCACCTAAAAATTGAACTCGGTATTCTCCGGATTACGTCCTTGGCAGAAACTTCTTTATTACTGGAGCCCAAATGCTTGGTGATGTCAAAGTTTACTTTGACAACAAATGTTATCCTTTCATTTTTTAGTCGGTCAATATTTATTCATTTAACCATGTATTTTTTCTATTTGGAAGTATCATTTATTTCATCTTTTAATATCACATACAATTTGTATTCTAGAATGATTAAAAACACACTCTCTCTCCTCCTAATTCCTTTAATATATCATTTTTGCATTCAAAATTTCAATTTGTATTATAGTTTTAATATTTTTATAACTAGTAACAAACCCGTGCATTCGCACGGGTTCTGGTACGGGACGCGCATTTGTTTCAGATATATATTTTTTAATAGAATATATCTTGTTACCCGTGAAAAGTTAATAATTGAATGTATAATTAATAAAATATATTTTGATCAGTAACTTCATGTCCTGTCAATAATCAATATTTTGATTAATAACTTCTTGTTCCCGTGTACAAATATTATTTTTGTTTAAGTATCGTTATCAAAAATATATGGATCAATAGTAAATTTTCGTATATAAAAATATTTAGATCAATAATAGATTTTTTCGGTATACCATTTTTTGATCAAAAATAGTTAGATATGATCGGTCACCATTTTTACCTAATTTCCATCATGTATTCGGTCTAAATCTGTCGATTCGGTAACACTTTGATCATAGTTTTATTGTTTTTGTTTAAGTATCTCATGTTTGATTGCTTTTATGTTTACTTTGCATTATGTTTTAATTTAAGTTATTTAGATTCTTTTGATGCCGTTTGGTTGGTTTTGTACATGTTTCAGTTTTGGTTGAAGAGTCTAGAGCGTCAATGCAACAATGGAAGAAGATGGGAAATGTTTGAAGATGAAGTAATGAAATACTGGAGTCTGACACGGCCCGTGCTTCCTAGCACGACCCGTGTCAGATGAATGACACTTCTCCATACAAAAAACAGGGATCTGACACGGGGGGTCGTGTGGCCTAATACGGCCCGTGTCAGGATGGCTGAAGCAAAAATAAAAAAGGAGTTAAAGAAGCAACACGGCTTGTGCTGCCTTGCACGACCAATGTTGCTGAGAGCGAGAAAACTTCCAATTTAAGAGTTTTTTCATTAAATCTCCACTTTGGGGGCACTTTAGACATTCTATTTGGCTGAGATTTGTACCTAGACTACTTAGTTGAGTTTTAGAGAATTATTTTGGGATCTTTTGGCACACGAAGAAATATACGATTGAGAAGAAAAGCATATGCAATTGGAGAAGAACGGAGAACTCTCATGAGCGGAAGCAATTGAAGATCAAAGTTCATCATCCATAATATATTTTTTCTCGTATATCATTTTTTGATGAAAAATATTTAGATCATAAATAACATTTTTTTGTATATACAAATATTTAGATCAATAGTAGATTTTTTCCCATATACAAATTTTATTTTTGTATACAAATTTTATTAACCTAAATTTAAATTTTATTATTCATACTAAATTATTTTTATATAGTTTTTTATAATTTATTTTTAATTATATGTAATATTTAATATTTTAAAATAGAAAAATAAAATATACAGTAGATATTAAAAAATTAAAAACTAACTTAAATGCAAAATAACTATAATTTAAAAGTAAAAAGAATGAAAATGGAAACAAATTAAATGCATATAATCAAATTGTTTAGTGGATTTTCTTGTGCAATAACATTATTACATAAACAAATTGCTAAATATAGACAAATTAATAGACAGAAAATAATTATTTTTAGTGTAAGTTAGATAAATGAGTAGAATGTTTAAAGAATACGAGCTAATCACAAGTACAATTACTCGTGCGTTCACATAGTACTGGTGTGTTACTCGTGCATCAACATGGGTATATGTGTGCTACGCACGCTTTTGATTTTAAAATATAATAAAATAATAAGAAAAATGAAATGAAAAAAAAAACAAAATTGCCTAATCAAATGGGCCTTTTCAAATTATGAAGCCTACTGGGCCCGAGAAACAACTTAAACAGAAACCTCCAGAAGAGATACATGATTTTCTCTCACCGAGTCATGAGGTGATCTCCCCAAAGGAACCACCTGACACGAACGTGGCTGAAAGGGATGATAGCGTCGGCGTCGAAAATGAAGAAGAGGGGTGCTCTGAGAAAGGGAGCTCTGATATGGAGGTGGTGGAAAAAACCCCAGCACCAGAGGTTAGTGGCGACGGTTTCACCCTCTAATCTGTTTTTATGGTTAGTCAGCATATTCATAAGATCATGATGTGGAACTGTAGAGGTGCTGCGAGTAGAGAATTTAGGAGAGTCTGTTATAATTTCTTGAAACAGATTAATCCTAGAATTGTGGTGATAATGGAGACCCGTATGAACCCTCTTAATTTGGCCAACACTTTCAGAAGTATGGGTTTTGATAAATTAACGGGAACGGAAGTTCAGGGATTTGCGGGAGGTATTGCATTGGCGTGGAAATCTGACATCGTAAAAGTGGAAATTCTGAGAAAGCATTTCCAATTTCTCCATCTGCAAATCAAGCTGAATACTGGGGAGGAATTCCTTTTCACCCCAGTTTACGCTAGCCCTAATAGAAGCATCAGGGATGTTTTGTGGGAAGAGATGACTCATATTTCGTTTCAATTGAACCAAAGTTGGTTAGTTGGTGGGGATTTCAACGACATCCTTAATAGCACAGAGAAGAAAGGGGGAGCACCTGTTGCCCAGCGCAAGTGTGATATATTTAAAAACAGAATTGAAACTTGTAATCTTTTTGATTTGGGAGCTGTGGGGCATCATTTCACCTGGAAAGGCCCTATTTTCCATGGGGGAGGTAGAATATACAAGAGATTAGACCGTGCCCTTGCCAATGCTGCTTGGAGGATCCAGTTTCCTCAGGGTTTCATCAAAGTCTTACCCCGGGTGAATTTTTCAGATCATCGCCCGATTGTTCTTCAACTTCAGGATCCATCCATGTCTAAGAAGAATTGGAGGTTCCGATTTGAGAGTGCTTGGACGCTGGAGGAGCAGTATCAGGAGTTTGTAGGAAGAGTGTGGAACATTAATAAGCAAATTCATGACAAACTTCAGAATTTCAGAGATAATGTTAAAAGCTGGAGTAATGTGTCGTCAAGAAATCTGGAATTAAAAAAACAGCACCTAATGGGCCGTATCAATGGGATTCAACATACTTTATACGAAAGTGGAGGTAATGAAGATCTCCAATTTTTAGAACTAAACTTGCAAAAGGAGTTAGCAAAAGTCTTGCATCAAGAAGAGCTTATTTGGTTCCAATGGTCGAGAGCAAAATGGCTGATGGACGGGGATAGGAATACTCGATACTACCACCTAAAGGCTACTCAAAGGAGAAGACGAAATCAGATTTCTATGATTAAAGACGATTCTAGCAGTTGGGTTGAAGATGAGAAACAAGTTGGAGATCTTTTCAAAACCTTCTACCATAATCTTTTCACATCAGACACGGAGGTGGAGCAGTGGAAAGATACCCTTCATATTTATCCTAAAATTACGACTGACTTAGCCAATAAATTAGAGGCTAATGTGAGCGTGGAGGAAATCCGAAAAGCTACTTTTGATATGGCCCTTTGGAAAGCTCCAGGTCCGGATGGCTTCCCGGCAGGTTTCTACCAGAAATCTTGGGTGTGTGTGGCGGACAGTTTTTGTCATTATATATCTGACCTGTGGAATAATCCTGAGCAAATAAAAGAGGTTAATCAAACAGACATATGCTTAATCCCCAAAGTTGATAATCCGAGTCAGGTTCAACAATTCCGTCCCATATCTCTTTGCAATTCCATCTACAAATGTCTGAGCAAAGTTATTGTTAACAGGTTGAAAGACTGTATTGATGAGCTGGTTGGTCTGTTCCAAGCCGGTTTCATACCGGGACGGAATATTCACGAAAATATTGTCCTTGCTCAAGAATTAATGCATAGCATGAATAGGAAGAAAGGGAAGGCTGGAAGTTTTGTTATTAAAGTGGACCTTAAAAAGGCCTATGATAACTTGAGCTGGCAGTTCATCCACAAGGTTTTATTGGAAGTTGGGTTCCCGCAACCGTTAATTCATATAATTATGCAAGCTATATCCTTCGTTTCCATGAGTATCAACTGGAAGGGACAACAAACCCAGTATTTCAATTCAGAAAAAGGAATCCGACAAGGAGATCCTATGTCCCCTTACATCTTTGTTCTGTGTATGGACAAACTCTCTCACTTGATTCTGGACGCAGTTAATGACGGCAGTTGGATAGGGATCAAGGCTGGAAGGAAGTGCCCGTCTATCTCTCACCTTATGTTCGCAGATGACTTGCTCCTCTTTGGAAAAGCGTCTGAGAACCAAATGCTTTGTGTTAAAGATGTTATGGAGTCCTTTTGTAACATTTCAGGGAAGAGAATTAGCAGCGACAAGACGAGGATTTTGTTTTCTGATAATACTCCAGGGAGACTGCGTCGTGAGCTCATTCGTCTTTCTGGTTTCAAGGAAACAAAAGAGTTGGGTAAATACCTTGGGATGCCTATTACAGGGAGGAGCCCAAAAATGAAGGACTTTCGTCACATCATCGAAGGAATTAATTTAAAACTAACAAGCTGGAAAGCGAATTTACTTTCTTTTGCAGGTCGAACGACATTAGCGAAGTCAGTATTGGAAGCTATGCCAACATACTCAATGATGACATGTGTTCTACCAAAGGAGTGCATTAAAGAAATACACAAGATTCAGAGGAATTTTATTTGGGGCGATAGAGATGAGAATAAGCATATACATGCCGTCAAGTGGAGCACCATTACTTAACCGAAGGAGCTGGGAGGTCTGGGACTTCGCAGCCTTAGACACGTGAACCAGGCGTGTATTGCTAAACTTGGCTGGAAGCTGATGGAAGGCAGTGACGCCTTGTGGTGTCAGGTTATTAGAAGCAAGTATGGAAAAGATAATGAACATAGAGACTCAATGATTGCCAAAGATTATGATTCTCACCTTTTGAAAAATATTGTTAATATTTGGCCTATGCTAAAAGCTGCGAGAGGCTGGGACATTGGGAACGGTCGTCGAGTCAATATCTGGAACGATTGCTGGCTAGAGTCGGGCCTGAT
This sequence comes from Vicia villosa, assembly GCF_029867415.1. NCBI lineage: Eukaryota > Viridiplantae > Streptophyta > Magnoliopsida > Fabales > Fabaceae > Vicia > Vicia villosa. Next base: position 155,674,386 of record NC_081180.1, read on the forward strand.
TCAATCAACTAATAATCGATGTGATGGTGATATATTGCTGGAGAAAGTGGCTGACCTTGTTGATAACAACCATGTTGGAATTTGCCGCTCCTCCAACGACTCTTTGATCAGCGCACTGTTAGAGAAATCATGGCCATTCACCCACCTCAAGATGAGATAGGAGAGGATATTTGTATTTGGAGGTTTGATAAGAATAATGTGTTTTCCGTCTCGAACGCTTATAAATTATTTACTGGATTACATCATGAGATATATGAAACAGACTGGATGCATATTTGGAGATTGCAAGTCCCTGAACGTGTTAAGGCCTTCCTTTGGCAATTGAAACATGGAAGACTTTTAACCAATCAATATTTGCAGAGGCTGACATTAGGGGAACCTTGGTGTGCTGAGTGCAAGGATTCAATGGAGGACATTCTGCATGCAGGTAGGGACTGTAAAAGCGCAGCAACCATTTGGCGGAGGCTAGTCAAGAAGGATGATTGGATAACTTTCTTTTCTATGAACTTGCAGGAGTGGATTAACAGCAATCTGGAGCAGCAATACCGCTCTGCAGGGAATACACAATGGAGAAACATGTGGGCCATAACTTGCCACACTTTGTGGTTCTGGAGAAATAAGAGGATTCACGATGACTCCTTTGTACAGCCGACCAATATCCATGAGCAAATAATGATGAAAACGAAGGAATATGAGGAGAGTGCTTCTCTGCATCGTGTCTTTAATGCACAGCAGCATGTTGTTCACAAGATCAAGTGGACTCCTCCTCCGGTTGGGTGGGTTTGTGTTAATGTGGACGGAGCCGTTAAGCAAAATAGGGAGGCAACCTGTGGTGGTGTGATTAGAGATGATAAGGGCAGCTGGATTAAAGGTTTTTCTAAGTATATTGGTATGTGTAATAGTGAGGATGCAGAGTTGTGGGCAGTGTTGGAAGGGATTAAAAGTGCCTTTGAAGAGGGATACAGTAGGATTGAGCTTCACTCAGACAACAAGAACATCGTTGCGAAGCTCAATAGTTTGAGTAAACACAATGGAGCAGCCTATGGACTGCTTAGAAGTATCAAAGTTCTTATCACAGGAGATGTTACCGTGACGTTCAACCATGTCTTCCGTGAGGCTAATAGGTGTGCTGACGCTATGACGAAAAGGAGTTCGACTTATGATCCTGGACCCCATATCTTTAGAATGTGTCCTGATTTTATGCTTTCCTTGTTAGCTAGTGATATTTCGGGAATCCCTACTTCTCGGGTTTCCTATTTGTAGTTGTTCTTTTTGGGCTTAGGCCCTCTATTAATTCAAAAAAAAATATTTAAATCCATAATAGAATTATATTTGCAAGAATAGGAAAAAAATATTGATTATATATATATATATATATATATATATATATATATATATATATATATAATGATCAATATATTTTTAATAAATAAATGTAAGGGTTTTTCTAATCTATGCAACCTTGCATAGGATAAGAGACCATTAATACACTACTTTTTTAAATATAAATTACCATATTTATATTTATTTATGTTCATCCATTAATTGGGTAGGAGAGAGAAAATATAAAAGATTACTTTTCAACAGAAAAATAATTAATATGATAATTTATATGGAAAAAAATAGTTTATTAATTGCCCTTATCCTATGCAGGTTAGAAAAACCCTAAATGTAAATGTTTACCATAATTTTGTAGACATATAACTCATTAATAGTAGATCAGATAATACTAAAGTGTTAAAAAAATGTGAAATATTGATATTTATTGAAAATGGTTAGAAAACAAATTAGGTGTAAAGAAACAAATAAGGAAAAAAATATGAGTATGAATGGAAACTAATGATTTTATAACGTTGAGTCATTAAGTTGGAAATAGCTATGAGTATATTTGGTAAAAATATAGTATGTTTCTAATCTCCCCTCTTTGTAATTATTAAAAATTTAAATGAAGATGAGTGAGTGTATTTGAATTGATGAGTGGGTGTATTGTGATTGGAAAGGTTGAGTGTGTGGTTAGAGAAAGTTGTATTGAGAAGTGAAATGAAATGTGTAATATAATTTGATTTGGTTTAAAAAGTTTAAATATAAATAGTATAAAGGAATATAAAAGAAAACTATTAGAAGATCATGTGATATTGAGGAAGAAAAAAAAGAAATTCATTTAAGTCATCCAAGTGACAAGTTGTGGAATCAAAAGGGCAAATATGATTTTTCATCAACATTTAATTTTCTTATATGATAGATTATAAGTTTATCTTGAAAAACAGAAATTAATTTTTATTATGAGGAGACAATTTTTACTTGATAATAGTAATAATAAAATAATGTTTTTTACAAAAGAGAATCTTCTATCATTTTCTTTCGGAAATCCATAAAAATAGTCATCGACCAACGAACAATCGACCATTATCGTAATTATGTGTAGTATAAATATCTTAATAAATTACTTATATAAAAAAAATATTCAACAATTAATTTACAAAATGTTTAAAATATTCATTAGTGTACATAATTATGAAGTGAAATGAATATAATGATGATGATAATTGTCCCTATAATGAGCAATGATGATGTTTATTATACTTGTGAGTAAAATAATAATGAAGATGATGATGATAATAATGATGATGATAATTATTGAAATTGCTCATTATTTTGATTATGAAGTTAAAATTTTGGTGAAATAATAATATACAATGATGATGTTTATGATAATAATCAAATAATAATATACGTACAATAAGCATCATCATTGTTTATAGGGATAATTATAATAATGATGATGATAATTTCAGTAACTTCATAATTAAAATAGTGTACGTAATTATAATAATAATGATGATAATTACTGAAATTGCTCATTATTTTGATTATGAAGTTAAAATTTTGGTGAAGTATGTTCTAATTGTTGAATCTAGAACACGTGTAACAATTATGATAGGTAGTAAGATGAAAAATCTTATCTTAATGACACTTCATATTAGGGACAATTAATCATCTCATTTACCATATAAAAAGATTACTTTTTCACTTCATATGTAATGTCATGCTATTTCAGCATGGATAGTGCAACTAACAACAACTCATGCTTTAGTGTTTTTTTTTTTTTTTGTGTGTGTTTGATTTGTTTCATTTCCATAACTAGTTGGTTTGTAGCTTTTCTTTAGTGTTGTTTGAAAACTCTTAGTGAAAAGGGGATGATAAGGGTTAAAAGAGAAAAATTCTATGGTGAAGTCATTAAAATGACTTCTATGAAAAAGTCACATTCTTGTCAATTAGAATTATGCTTTAAGCTCTAAAATCTCAAATAGAATTATATCATAAATGCTATTTACTGTGATAATTTTTTAATTATAATTATTACAATTAAGTCCTTAATATATTAATATTATTTTTAAATTTTAATGTTTATAAAAAAAATCAATTAAATTAAACAAATTACATCAACGCGAATTTCATCTTCCACGCTTCATCATCACCATATTCATCTTTTACATCTAACACGAAACCCTAAACTCGTGTTGGTCCGTCGCTATTTTCGAAGAACCTAAAATTATTCATTGGGCTTATCTCATCTTTGCATATTTTTTCTCAAACTTAACACAGCACTCATCATGTTCGTCCCTATTCGTCGACGGTTGCAATAACTAACCTTGCTCAAGTTTCTCGACAGTTCTCCACCAGGAGCCATGTTCCTATACCAAATTTTCAATTCACGCGGCTATGCTTTATAATTTCTACTGCGATTTCAATTCTTTCAGAATTGTAAACCTTATCCTTTTTCCATCCAATCTGAAACCATATTCCATTTTCAAAAAATTAAAAAACATTCTTGTTCCATCGAATCTCAGATTCACATGATTATTTTTCTCGCACATCTCATGTACAAAGAAAACCAAATAACAACAACAATATGGATCATAGGATGTAAAACTTGCTAATAGAACACGGGTACAAAATACAACAGGTACAACAAGAAGATGTCCTATGAGATGTTGGAACATATTCTGGAATAACATGTCATATGGAATAACTGTTAACATCGCGTCTTCAGAGCTAGATTAATGAGATTCAGTTTTAATTTAACAGATGTATAATATTCTCCGAATATTATGCAAATCATATAAGGCGTTATATGTATAAAAGGTCTAAAGAATCGATCAGAATATTTGAAGATTTTATAGTTTCTAAATAGGGAGATATATTCAGAAACTAAATATGGAAGACCTTGTTTGTAGCAGAAGTTGCTATCTTGTAACAACAATTTAGCTGTGATTGAAGGCCCAAATCCAATTGGGTATAGGTTATAAATAGAAGGGTTTGTAACCTAGAAAGCAAGCCAGCCGAAGTATATCAAGATGTAATCATTAGGGCTAGGTTAAGTGAACCTTCCGGGTTGTGGGAAGGTCACTGTAATCCTCGAAGCCTGTAGGCAAGAGGAGTATGCATTGTTCTTGGAGTAAGCTTTGAAGTAACTTCAAGTAAGTGTTCGTAGTCAAGAGTCTTGGCTAGGTATTGTCATGGAAGTGTGTCTTCTAAAACTACTCGTCTATGTGATCAGAATGTTGGTGATTAGGACGTTGTTACAGATCCTAGGACTGGAAACTTGTGCAACATCACTGAGGTGATTGGAAGTGGAATGGAGATACTCCATATCTAGAAAGGATCTAGGTAGAAGGGTCATTGTGTAGAAATTAAGTGAAGAATTGTAAACGGGGGAGTCTCACTTTGAATTAACATTGCTGATAGTTAACTTCATTCTTGGCTTGGTGTGCCCCCAGAGTAGATGTGTTTGTCACCGAACTGGGTAACAAATTCTGGTGTCATTTATCTTTCACTACACAATAAATCTATGTATATACCTTTCTAGTGTTTCTTGATAGATCAGATGTCTCGACATCTTTCAAGACATCTGGGTCTACTATACTAGAATTTCATTTGGTATCAGAAAAGGCATTTTGTTTTGTCTCTGGATGAGATCCTGGGAGGATACTTTCTGAGTCATGGCATGATCAATAGTTTGTCTACCTCTGTGTCAGTTTATTTTTTACTAAGGCATATGGGAGTACAATAGTCGAGCTCTTGAGAAAAACTCATAAAGGGATCACCACCAGAGCCCTTATGAAGGATGAGCTCATGTCTGGACGCGTTATTTCAAAGGAACCAGATTGATGGAATATCGGTATTGACCGTGTAACAAATTCTATTTATCTTCTGCTTACAGTACTCGTGATTTGAGAATATTGTGCTATTCTCAAGGATTCCTTAACAAGGAAGAGTCCTCAATATGAAGCTAGAAGAACTTAAAGGAAGTGTCAGACATAATGTCCTGACATCTGTTTCTGAGAATTTATTTTTCTCAATGTGTCTGGTAGATATTTTCAAGAATATAGTGGAGGTCTCTTACTCAAACATGGATCAATGATCAAGTTTATGAGAGCATGGAATTCCTGTTCTATTGGCAAAGTCTTCCAAAGGGTGGCGAGCATTAGAGACACATTAACCAAGTTTATGTCATTGATGTGTGTCTGAACTTCGAAATGTCATCCAAATCACCTAGGATGGATATTTCAACTGAAGCAATGAGGAAATACGTTTCTGAAATCAAAAGGATCAAGGTTTCCTGGTATTTTAGTGAAGCTTATCTTTATTGTTTGGGTTCACTTATGTGGTGTCCTCGCATAATGAATCAGTGGCAGTGCAAGGAATGATGTGGATCCTTGTGTTATGAAGAAGTAGACTCAGTCTGAACATTCTATGTATGACTACTAAAGGCCATGTTAATGCCATGTGCATATAAATCTACTTCAGATACCTATTAAAGGGAATCTCTTCTATAGGCGCAGAAAAATGGCATCCAAACATCTCGTAGTCAAACAGGAGGTCTGTACTTTTTGCATATGAGACATGATATTTGTAGGGTTGATGAACTACCAATGGTTGATTCTCTTGCATTCCTACAAGAATGGTAGGTTTCTATGGAAGTCATATCCAAAACCATCGAAAGATTCTGAAAGATAGGTTAATGTTGGAACATATGGTTGAACATCATTTTAGTTCTATGCTTCCACAACTAAGGAAGTTTATTTAACTCAGGATGGGATTAAAGTTCAAGTAATTGACTAAATAAGGAACGGCTAACGTGACTATGTGTCTTATTGAAGAATCCACTCACTTCAAGTGGTGCATAATAATGTCATATGCTGCTTTTTTTTATTAGAGGCAGTTTTATCATCTGATTGTACCACTAAAGGAGGATTGTAGTGAAACACATCATCTGCTGGTTCTGTGAATATGAGTATGTAACTGATGAACAACCGTGACAAGGTCAGGGTACAAATCTGAAGTGTGTGCAATTCTACTTTTTGACCTAATGTCGTCAGGAAATGGTTGAGAGTTTATTTCTCTCGCAAGATGCGGTGGTGAGATTTCTGCTAAGCTTTCTAAAGGACTTTGATGCACAATAAGTCCTTGGATTAATGATCCAAAACCCAAAGTTGATTTATGAAAGTGATGTTTTGAATAATGTCTTAACATCATGCGTGGAAGATGCCTCAGACTGGGCAAGTGAAGTCATATACGCAAGCTCTATAATTAGAATAGAGTTTTCTGACTATGAGGATTAGATTGTGGAGACTCTAATCCTGTCAATAATAGTGTGTGTATGTGAATGCATAACTACTTTGTTGAAGACTCCACTAGCATCAACAACTGATAATGGATGTAAGAACAGTAGAAGGGTTTCAGATACTAAGGTCTGGTCAGGTGGTTCTTTCTATTGCATGTCACTCTAGACGAATCTTAAATCTGAGTCTTAGTAAAGCTTCTAAGAAAACTAATAATTTCTTCTAGAGTTGGTGAGTGACTTCACATCGTGTACTCATGACAATCTGTCTACACAGCAGGTCATAATATGGGGTGTGGATTTCCAAGGGTACGTATCACAAGTGTCCTTGTCAGTGACTCTTCTGAGGGAGTCATTGCAGAAGTTGGAATATTGGTTGTCCATGATAGGGGAAGTAAATGGACAAATTGAGCTGCATAAAAGATTGTGATGATCAAGGTTTATGAGGTATTACCCTCTTATGAGGATGATATTGTATAACATGTTGAGACATATTGCTACAAGGAGTGGCTAGTTGTTCCCCTTTGTGGGTCTATGGAGTTCTAGCCAAATGAAGCTAGATTTTACCTTCTTGCTTTAAGAGGATACGTTATGTCTGTCTGAGAATTTATGTTTCTCTACAAAGACTAATGGATAAAAGGACTATCCTAGTGGTTGTTGGGAGTTGTCACACTTGTTGTCTAGAGGCGTATGACACTAATTTCAAGTGAATAGAGGACCTTCAGAGAATTCAACTGAAGGCACTGTAGCCATGCCTCCAAGCATATGAAGTAGTCTGAGAAACATCCTTGACCAAAATCATTGAAGATGTGTTTGAAGTCGAAGACAATGTCTGGTAGGATGTCAGAACATTATTCATGACTGGTTTCCTTGAGGACAATAAAGGAATATTCCAGATTGTGCAGATAGCCATGTGTTAAAAAGGGATGTCTAGAAAATGTTATTGACCACGCATGTGCATGCGATGGGACTGAAGTGTCTAGAAGAAGCAATCCAAGCATAATAAAGGCGTTCAAAGCCTTGTTGGACGGTTCACATAGATCTTCGGTGGTATTCTCTCCTCAAATAACGCTATCCTTGTCCAGAAGGTGTCACATTCAAGGAATCGTTATTTCCCAAGCAAAGGACCGACTATTTATAGAGGTTATCTGTTGTCCTTCTCACATTGTGAGTGTGTGTTTTTGCTATTTCTGTAACACCCTTCTAAAACCCTGGACAATTAATAAAATAATCATAGTAAAACGAAACAAGGGTGCCACAATTGAAAACAAAACAAACCAATTATAAATCATTTGTCATGCTTTATTAAGAACAATTCACCAAAACATAACCCATGTTCAATACAGCGGAATTTGATTCAAAACGGAATAGCATAAAATCACCCATGCATAAACCAATAAAACATACTCCACAAGAAAACAACAAAACAAAGTATAATAATTAAACTATAAATCTATCATTCCCCAATTTTACAATCAGAGCATGACACCGACATGACTCGAAATAGATGGATTAACTCTATGAGCTATCCTCACCAAAGCAATAAAGACGTTACTCCTTAATCTGAAAAATGCCAACATGTAAGGGTGAGTCTCATTCACAATTAACAAATATTATGCGTTCATAACCAATAAAACGTCATAATTATATCATTCACGCAATCACAATATGTTCATATTTTTAACATTCATTCAACAACACAACAACAAGTACATCACCAAGATATAACACTGGAAGTCATCCAATCATGTTATAACAATAATGCATATGAGATATACTGACTCTATGCATGTGGTACCAAACATGGGATCAACCCATCCAACCGATCTAAACATCAATGAGATACAGACCTACCGGGCACAAATTCCACACAATAGGAATTATGCCCTCACTGATCCAAAACATCGCCGGGATTCAGCCACCAAAATGATTATGAAATCATGCACATATAACATACTTACCATCACCAATAACGATGAACAAATCATCTCAACACCACGCCACCGAATAAAGTATGTACATGTCTTTAACACCATTCAAATCATTCACATATTCATCATACAATCATAATAATAGTCACAATCAAACCATCACCACATCAAATACATTGTCACACCTAACATCATATGCACACAAGGTTTAATTTCACCAAACTAATTAAATCGGTCTTTTTAAAATAAAATCGGGCCATTGCCCATCTCACCATTCCATCATACAAAATATTTAATTAGCTTCGCAACTCCCAAAACGGCACTTAAAACGGATACACGGTTTAAAATATACAAATTTTAGAAAATAATTAATTTTTCAAAAACACACAGCAGTAACTGGTTACCTCAAATGGAGTAACCGGTTACTACACATGGAAGTAACTACTCTTATAAAAAAACACTCAGTGGTAACCGGTTACCTCAAATGGAGTAACTGATTACTGCCTGACAGACAGACCAACATCCCTATTTGTAACAGCGGTAACCGGTTACCTCAATCCAAGTAACCAGTTACTGCCTCCCAGACAGCAACAATGACACCAAAACCAACAGTGGTAACAAGTTACTACACCTCAAGTAACTGGTTACTTCATACCAGCAACCCCAAAATCCACTTTTGATAGCAATTTCAATTTTCCAATTCATGCCAAATCACACCAGTTCGATTATATTCATTAGGATTGCATTAATCCACAAATATATTAACACACTTCTATCACATTTAGGGTTTCTTAAACATCAACATAGTTCCTATTCATCCCAATTCATCAATAATCTACAATCTACATCATTTACCCCCAAAAATCCCAAAACCTAACATACTCAGGGCCCGTTTGTTTCAGCTTTAAAAAAATGGATTTTTTTTCTTTGTATTTTTTAAAATAGATTTTTCAAAACCGTTTTTCAAAATATTACAAATTTTTTTATATTTGTTTTTTTCTAAAATGAAACACTCATTTTGACATCCTATAACATAAACATACATTATTAAGACCAAAACTTAGTCAAAATCTTAATTTTTCCAAAAAGTTGTATTTCAAAAATGATTTTTATGAAAATCTATTTGAAATAGCTTCAAAACTAAGTGATTTTTTGAAATTTTGATATCCAATTTTTTTTCCAAAAATAGATAAAATAACTGAAATCACATTTTAAGAATAACTATTCAAACCAAATTTCCATTTGAAACTTTTATAAAAAGTTTCTTTGTAAAATCTTTTTATACAAAATTTTGTAACACTATAAAAATCATTTTTAAAAAAAGCCAATACAAACGGGCCCTCAATTGAATCAAATAAGATACTAATTAATCCTATTACCCATGAATACATAAGAGAGATTAATCGAAAGAGTCCCCCCTTATCATAGCACAAATTCTTGATTCTTCCTCTTCTTCCTTCAATGTTCTCTTTCATGTTCTTGTTTTTCTCCTTCACTGACTCTTTGCTTTCTCTTCCTCTTTTCACAAAATTCCTCTATTTTATGAAAAATAGATTAATAGTTAGTAAGGTCTATTCAATAGCACCCCTCCTTTACTAACCACAGCGTCAAGCCCAACAACATCGTTTTCTCAATTTCCTCCAATTAATTCACCACAGAATTAATTTAAATTTCAATTGAATTAAAATGGAAAATATGGGGTGTTATAGTTTCTGAATAGGGTTCTTTCGGATCTGGGCAAGTTGTGCCCGAGTTTGATTGTGAAAGCCTCCTTTGTCAATTTTTGGCCAAAAAGGGGGAGAAAAGGTTTGCTACTCAGATATTCACTCAAGAGGTTGTATTGCCAAACACAGTTCAAACATGTCGAATGGTATGCTCTATAATAAGGAGGTTTGGATTCGTTTTGTGACTTGTGATCAGAGTTATGAACACAGTTGTGACCTGTGTTCTGAGTTACCAGGGGTGGTGGTCGAGTTTGCATCAGGTTTTCGGGCATGTCCTTGATGGACCGTTGGTTGTTAATTCAACTACAAGGGAAGGTTCTCTTTTTCCATCATTGATCTTCTGTTAGAAGATTTGATTCATGGGTTGAGGGGGAGTGTGAAGGTGGAGAGAAACACAATAAAGGAGGGATTGAATTGTGTTCTTTATCAATTAAAATTCCCTTTCTTTTTTTAACGTCTTTTCTTTCTTTTGTTTAATCATCTATTTGGATTATGCTTTGATGTTGAGGAAGCATGAAGATGTAAAAATACATAACCAATGAGATGTTCATTTTAACTTCAAAGGGATATCAGAACTTCTGACTTGTTCAGTACAGTTCTGCAGGACTTTTGTTTGAAGGTTCTAAGTTAAAATGAATAATGCAGAAAGTAAAAGAAACATTCATTTTTATCCTGGTTCACCTTCTGAATAAGGCTACCTCCAGTCCACCTTCTTCAGGTGATTTGCCTCTGTCCAGAGGTCTTAATCCACTATAACCAATCTTGATTACAACTGCACGATCCTCCGTCATGACTAACAATCCTGCACAGCCAACTGCTTTGACTAACCCTGCACAAGCTACCCGCGAGTGACTAACCCCTATATGACTGAACCGCAGTGATCCCTTCTGGATATAACGTTCATCAATCTAGTAACCTGCACAACAACGCCTTGTGACTAACTCCCTGCTCAGCTACTTGTTGTGACTGACTGTAATAGACTGTTCAGTGATCTCCATGAGATAAAACATCCATTGACTCCTAGAATCCTGACCCTTACTCGGTCTCTAAGAGATTTCCACAATGACCGCAGTCGATTGTCTTCTCAAGCTTCTGACCGTAACTGGTCGCTCAAGGCATCTTCTGGAGATTTACAGATTTTCTTCTTATTCAAGCAAATGGTCTCCTATTCTCGATACATATGTTTACGACTCACTGACTAGAAGTCACTTCTAGAGCCTAAACAATCTATCAGAAGTTTCATAAGATACAACACACTACGAGAAACAACTCTATGTGTTTTACATTTAAATACAAGAAACAAAATGTCTTGTAGTCTTCTATTCATGAACTTTTGGATGAGATCTTCTTCTTCTGAAAGCAGATAAAGAGCAGCATTATGTAGGTTTCGTCTATCTTGATATTCATCTTCTTCTTCAATACTGATCATTAAGCTGATAACAGCTGATGACACATTGATCAACATCAGTAAACACGAAAACACTCTACGAGCAACAACTCAGTGTATTCATTTCCCTTTGTCTTTCAACATGATCAATTAATGTTTGATCAAGTATTTTTGGATGTCTTCAATTCTCCTCGATGATGCATTTTGCATAACATGCAGGTTTTCTTCTTCATCCTCTTAGAGATTCTTTATGGTAGGCATATGATGTGTAATTCAACATTTGATCATCATACACATAGTGTATGTTGCCTCTTAATGGAGCAGTCAAATTAGCTTGTCAATGTAACGCCCCGAATTTAATTAATTATTTAATTTAATTATTAAGGATTTATTCGTTGGAATTAGTTGAAGTTGGGATTTATCGGTATTATTCTAAAGGCATAATTTGGATTAATATGTTGGTTTGAGCAGTTAAGTTATGGTCATATTAATTAGTCGGATTATTCAGATAAGTACAATTGTGAGTTAGTATTGTTAAAGTTATGGATCGATGGTAAATGTGGAATATTATTGGAAATAATAGTCAGTTATGTTGTGTGGTTAATTATTTATGTGTGTTATTTGGCTTTATTGAGTAATTAAAGAGAGATTATGAATTGGGCCTAAGTGAAACAAATATAACATAAGAGATTGAATTGTGGGATAAGCCCAATTAAGAAAAGGAGGATAGTAAGAGTTAGGGTTTTAGAGATTAAACCTCATAACTCATTTTATGGAGAAAGAAGAGAAAAAAGAGAAAGAAGAGAAAGAAGGGAAGGAAGAGGGAAAGCTATGGCATGAAGAGGAAGAGCTCCATTGAAGGAAGTGAAGCTTTTGCTAAGGTAAGGGTGAGGTTCTTACTCTCTAAGAGTTGACATGATAATGCTTATGGTGGGTTAGATTGTATATCATTCTCCATGAATGTGTGAGTTTGAAATTGTTTGGTTTGAGTGAAATCATTTGGGTAATGTTGTATGTATTGATGGAAATGATATGTTATAATGCTTCTTACCATGATTCTATGTGTGGATTTTGAATTGTAGTATGTTTGGTGGAAAGAATGGGAAAACCTAACTTTTGGGATTTTGGGTGAAATTCATAGATTTGCATGATTAATGAGGTTTTGATGATTATAGAGGTCCTTATGTGTTGTATATATGATATGTATCGGAATTTCTTGTGCAAGTTTGAGCTAGAACATGAATTTGGGTGTTGGGGTGAGAAGGGGGATATGCTGAACGCGTACAGGGAAATGTTCCTGCACTGCGATCGCGGCGCGAACAATAGTTCGCGGCGCGAACTTGTAGTTTGCGGCGCATCTGTAGGGTGGCGGCGCGACTGTAGGTAGATTTGAGAAAAATTCGAATGTGTGTAACTTTTGATCCGTAACTCCATTTTATGCGTCGTTCGAAGCGTTGGAAAGCTAACGCAACGAAATATACCATGATGTAATGAAATTATTCATATGATATATTCTCCTATTATTTTTATTAGGATTAAGTGATGAACTATGTTGTGTTAACATGTGAATTATGTTCTTTGCTATGAATCGATGTAACCATGTTGCAGTATAACTTGATGTATGTTTTCCTTATGACGATACAATGTTATTAAAATGATAATATGTGCCTTTAATTATGATGAGATAATGAGGTATGTGATGATATGCATAATTGAGAAATATGTGGTATGCTATATGTGATTAATTGTGCGTATTTGATATGTATGAGTCGACGACGATGCCATGTGATGAATTAAGAATATATATGTCTTTATTAGGAAGTTGAATATAACGTGTTACGATGATTAATTGAATTAAGGAATATGACGAATTTGTTGATGTTGTTGGTGATATGATGAATTGTTGATGTTTGTTGTTAACATGATGAATTGTTGTTGTTGTTGTAACATGTTGATATTTGTTGTGGTTGTGCAATATAATGAATTGTTGTTGTTGTAACATGATGAATTGTTGTTGTTGTAACACGTTGATGTTTGTTGTTGTTGTGCAATATAATGAATTGTTGTTGTTGTTGTAACATGTTGATGTTTGTTGTTGTTGTGCAATATGTTGAATTGTTATTGTTGCTATAACATGATGAATTTGTTGTTGTTTTTTGTAGACCCCATGGTCACTATTGATAAGTTGTATTATGTTGATAAGAATTAAGTTGAATAGATGTTGTATGTCGATATGATGTGATGATGTGATTGAGATGTGGTAAATTACTATGATACAGTTATTGCCATAGAACATTGGCATTGAGTTTATGTTGTTTAGTTGATGTGGTTATGTTGTTTAAGTTGATTATGCCGTTCAAGTTGATTATGTCGTTTAAGTTGATTAAGTGGTTTAAGTTGTCTTTGTGGGTGTGCATCATTTGAGTCGCATCCATTGCATTGTTTGAGACGGCCCTTGTGGCAATTGTTTGAGACGGCCCTTGTGGCAAATGTTTGAGACGGCCCAATGGCCAACTGTTTGAGACGGGAGTTTTACTCCAATGGTACCACATGCATATTGTCGCCTCGGTTTTTTGTGGGATGCGAACTGACTCTTCTTTTTTTTTTTTAGTTCTGAAAATCAGAGAGTCGCCACCGACTTTTTTTTATCCAATTAAGGAAAGATTTATAAAAGAAACAGAAAAAGACCTTTAAGAGATTTTGGGTTCGGGGGTAGGTTATACAAAGGGAAGGTATTAGCACCATTTGTATCCAAGGTTATCCATGGGCTCTTAATTGCTTAGCTCACTTGTTTGAATCGTTTGTCTTGCTTTGAAATGCTTGTATGTGGTTTTAAATATTTTGTAAAGAGTTAAATTTGTAATGATCCTTGTGCGGATGTATACAAAGTGTATATCTTTCGAAAGATATTTTGATGGTTTGAAAAAAGATTTTTAACTTCATAATGACCCTTGTTTAGATATATACGAAGTGTAGTCCTTTTGAAAAGTTTGTTTTGAAAAGAGTGATGTGTGAAACATTTGTCGTCTTTGATTGAGCAAGCAATTAGGAGGTATACCCTAAGTTTATAAGGTTATTTCCCATTTCTCTTAGAAAATTTTCCTTGACTGGAGAAAATTTGAGTTTGTATTTGAAACAGTAGAATTGATTTTGAAAAGAGTAACAGAGGGATTACCCTAAGAGGTGCAAGTGTTATTGTGTTTTGTTTTAGATATATTATCTTTGAAATTAGTGATTTAACGCTTCAGTTTTTATTCTTGCCATACACGCAGTCTTTATATGTACAGGAATTAAAGTCCGGGAATGTAAAATGCGGAAAGTAAATCTACGCTATTACATCGATTGTGCGAGAAATGTAAACTACGCTATTCACATGAGTTTGACAACTTATACACTTATCTATGAATTTAAATTGCAATAAGATAAAGGGAAAATATTTTTTGATTTTTGGATGGTTGATTTTAATTAAAATTAATGCATAATTAATTTAATTAAAAGGTTAATAATTTAGAAATAAAATTTAAACCAAAAAATTAAGTTTAAAATATGTCAAAGTTGTTTGTTAATTAATTTTAAAATAAAAGTAATTTTTTTGTGATTTTTGAAATGTTTTTGAAATTATTAAGTTAAATTAACATATAATTATACAAATAATTATACACATAAACTAAACTTAAAGATAAAAATATTCTAATTATGTACAAAATTAGTTCATGATATGTAAACTTAATTTTAAAAAAAGAAAAAAAAAATTCTGATTTTTTGATAGGTTAGAAATAATTAAAAGATAAATATATAAATATTATCTAATTAATTAAACAAAATATTTAAATTATGAAGAAATATAAAATATTTTCATGTCAAAAATTAATTAAACATTTTATCAATCTAAAAGTGAAATTAAATTTATTTTTGGATTTTTGAAAGTATTTTTAATTAATTATGCAAGAAAAAACAAATTAATTAAGAAAATACTAATATATATGATCCAGTGTGGCAGACCCTAAGGGTCTATGGTGAGCCTGCAAGGCAAGGAGCGTTAGATGAGGGGATCAGATTGATCTGATGGACACGGATGCATGGCACATGGCAATAGCTTAGAAAGCAAAGCACCAGATCTGGGGGCAAAACAAAACGCGCGTTTTTCAAACTAGCCAATCAGATGGCGCCACGCATTCACCTTCAACCTCCAGCCCGTCGCCTTAGGTCTGTAACCGTAGGTAAAGGTTTTACCTACAGTTTTTGTCCGTCGCTATAAACCTGCAACCTATCAAAACTCCACACAAGCATCAAAAATATATTGTGAGACCATGGTTGAGCTTGTATGGGTCTCACGAACTCATAGAACCATTAATTTCCTGAAATTTTGCCTAAAACGAAGAACCCCAAAATAGAGCTCAAAAACCCTAAAATGGTAAGTGCTTCAAACGTCCATTAAAACCCAATTAAAGCTCCAAAAACGATCAGAGCACCAAACTAAACACAAATATGGGATTACATCTTATTGAATATGCATGAATAATCAAAAGAGTTTGTTTATGTTTGGACAAACTGTAAGCTATAGTGCTTGATTCAGTGAGTTTCAAGGTTTGAAATTGATTTGGATAGGTTCAATGATGTTCAAGGATCATGTTTGAGTATTTAGTTTGGACTGAAATTAGCTTAAACTTAAAATTCGAATTTCAAATTTCTTTCAAAATTTCAAGTTGATACAAGTGTGATACAAGCATGAGATTGGTTCAGAATTCGTGTGTGTCTGTTGCTGAAGTGTTCTAATCCATTTATAGGCAATAGAGGTGTTGCAATCTTAAGCTAACAAGCATTGATTGTCTTTGAACTTTTGAATTTTTTAATATAAAAAGCTTTGAATTTCTTGGCCATGGCTTGAATTTTCTTCACCCCTCTTTCCATAGGTTCTCTGTGCCTCTATGTTGCAGAAGTTAAGCTAACTTGGTGACTCAAGCTAAGGACAAAAGCCTTGAATCATTATCTTGAACCATTTCTTTTTTAATTTTACCTTAAATGTAATAAAATTAAATTAAAAAAGAAACAAAAATGTCATGGGCCTAATGTTGGTCGTGGGAGGCCCTTAACATCATTAGAAACATGTTTGGATCATGAAAACTTGGCCTCTTTTGAAAAAAAAACAATTTTGATCAATGTTGGTTTCATGCATTTTCCCAAAAAATAGCCAACTTCAACAAGGCATATCTCCCTCAATTTTGATCCTATGAAGGAGTTCTTGTACTTTTTAAAAACCTCAAGATGTCCTCTATAAGCTACTTTGGAAGCTTTTTTGCATTTGGAGAAGTTATCTTGATGTTATGGGCTTTGACAAAAAACCACTTTTTGTTGACTTTGAAAATGACCTGTAATGTTTTGGCTCATATTTTACAGATGGTAAACCCAATGATCATGGGACCAATTTCATTTGAAATATAATTGAAATTCCTTCAAAATGAGCTTTGGTTGGAATTTTTTGGATGAATGAGGAGAGAGTTATGGCCGGTCAAAGTTCAGTTGACTTTTTAGGAGAAAACCCTAATTTTGAAACTTGGAGTTTTGCCAATTTCTGAACTTTTCTTGATGAATTATGATCAACCATTGATCAAATGATGAATATTTTGACAAAATATGGATGTTGACAAAAAATTTCATTTTTGACTGTCTGTTGACTTTTCGGTCAAATTGGTCATCTGTTGACTGTTTGAGCTGTCGACTGTGCGTCCGAGCGAATCGAAGTTTGAAAATTTGTCTGATGGTACTTTGAGACATATGGAGATCCATGAAATCCATTTGAGGTCTCAAAAACTCGTTCTCCTGAAAAAAACAAAAAAAACCCTAGTTAGGGACTGTTTGTGTAGGAGACAGTTAAGCGTACCTGATTTTTGCGCAGTGTTGAGTCTTTGCTGATCCTGTGATTATCAGAAGACTTCTAGAACAAAAATTATGGAATTTTGAAATGTGAAAGATTGATTTAACTGATGATACAAACACGGAGAATCGTGTTGTCATCGGGTTTAACTGTTAACTGGCTGTTCGGGTATTAACATAGCAGTTAAAGGGAAAACTTAACACTTAAAGTAAATTTTTTTTGCTTTTTTTTTGTTGTGTTAATGGTGAGAAATTATTTACATGATTTGTTAGAAAAACACAAACATAATAAATAATTTAAATATACCGTACGCGAACGAAATTACCGATAATACAATTGAAAAGGATTTAATGCATAGAAATAAATATTTAACCAGCAATAAACACACATAATAGTATCTCGATAATTAAATGACGGTATAACAGATAGTATGATACTTAATACCGACAGTACAAATATTACAAAAAAATGTAACGAACAGTACAACAAATATAATGAACGGTACATTATTTGAAAGCGAAAAATACGACAAACTTTAAATATGACAATTAAAGATCCATGCTATAAACAACATAAAATAGATGCACGGAAGTGTAAGCATCCCCGGTCCGCATTTTTCAGGACTATGCAGACAAAAAAAATACATGATCACCGTAAAAACAGTGATGACCATAAGAAAAAACGTATCCACCCACTTTTCCATTTTTTGCCGGGGAAGAAGAGGAAATAATTATGAGATAGTATGATAGAAATTTGGGAGATGAGTGAAATTTGATGTGAGATTTTATGGAAAAAATGAGGGGTATTTATAGAATGAAAAGAAGGATGGAGACGTTGGGGAATGAAGTGATACCGTACAAAAAAAGGAAAGTTTGAATGATAGTAGGTGTCATACCCCAATTTTTTACCTAAGATACCACCTCATATCATTGCATATGCATCATTTGCATCTCTAACAAATTGCATAGTGTAATACGGTGAACTGACTTTTTATCGATCGAATTGTCGCGGTTAAGCATGAGTCGCCACCGACTTTTATTTTATCCAAACAAATTCAGAAAGGCTAAAAGAAACAGAAAAAAACCTTTTAAAGAAATCTAAGTTCGGGGGGTAATTTATGCAAAGGGAAGGTGTAAGGCACCCTTTGCATCCATGGTTTTCCATGGGCTCTTAATTGCTTTGCTTGCTCGTTTTCAGAAGATGTAGATGAAAGAGGAAAAATGGACTTTAGCTCGTAAATGAGCGTAGCCAGTTTTTGAAGGATTTTGAGAAAGAATATAGAAAATAGAGCAAGGCAAGGCAATTAGGGGCAATTACCTTAAACTCAGATGATAGGTCTCTTTTTAGCCTTTCAGAATGAAAGGGTCAGTCCTTGCCATAAGAGGGCAGGAAGCCTTTCGTTTGGAGGTTAAAGGGTCGTCGAAACATCCTTTGCCATAAGACTGTCCCATGCCATAGAAGGGCAGGTAGTCTAAGGTAAGGATCAGAATAAGCCTTATTCGTAGGCAACTAGAGGATACCTCAGCCTTTTAGGCAACTTCCGAGGGTCGAGGTCATATTTGTGTATCGAAGGCAGCATCATTTAGGGTCGCATGACCTTTATTTATCGGGGCAGCATGGCTGAGATATCCTCGTATTCGAGGGACATGGCTTATTCTGCAAAAAACACAAAGGCAACCGGCAACAAGGCAACAGGCAACAAGGCAACAGAGAGGTTACCCCAAAAGAGTGCGTGTGTGCATCAATCATGTGGTTCAATTCAGTTATTTACCTTGTAATTAGTGACTCTAATCCAGTTTAAATTTGCACTCCCTAAATTACTAACCACGCAGTATATAAAGCAATAAAGGGGAGGGGAAAGTGAAACCAGCGGATCCCCAACAGGGTTTGGCACAAGTAATAATAAAAGCCATAAAATAAAATAGGGTTTAGGGTTACCAACGACGTAGCTTTGGCATTTGACAAACCCTGGAAAGGAAAAAGAAGAGACAGAAAACAGAGAGTGAGTGCATTATCGGTTCGAAGGCGAACTTTATTAACCATAAAAGACAAAAGAATAAAGAAATTAAAAGTAAATGAATGAAGAGTACTTAGCTTGGCATTTGCCCTGACAGGGTTGGTGGGCAAAGGTTTGCCTGAAGCATTGACTCTGACCATTAAGAATTGAAAGAAGAAACATCAAGGCGTGAGTGTATAGGCAGTTCAGAAATATAAGGGCAAACCCTAAAATCAAAGGAAACAAAATAGACTTTTAAAAATAAATAGGGTACTTAGCTTTGTGAAGGGTGTGGCGCGTCGTCGGAGGAAACCTGAAAAGCAAACCCTGAAAAGGCACAGAAAAAGGAAATATTTTGAGTGTACGCACGATCTTCGTAAACCCTGATTAGGGTATAAGTTAGTCATAGTTAATAGAACAAAAATTAATTAATTGTCAATTTTCAACCCAATTAATTAAGTCGGAAAAAAATATGTTTTTGATTAAATTACTTAACCTTAATATGTATGTACGTCAATAAAACAAAAATTTGATAATTAATTTAAACAAATAATTCTACACATTCTAATTATTTAAATCAAAATAAAAAGTATTTATTAAAAATTAAATTAACAAAAAATTATTATTAACCACATATAGTTTCATCTAAAAAGAAATTTCAAGAGAAGTTTTATTAAAACTATTTTAAAAGGAATTTTAAGAAATAATATACAAAATATAACAAAAATAAATAAAAGCTGAAAAATAGAGAACTCAGCTTATGCTTGGAAGGGCACATCGTAGGTCCATGTGGAAGAAACGCACCGGAACTGAAAGCAAGAGTTATCCTGAAAACTTAAACAAAAAGAAGTGCAAGAGACAAGAGTCGAACTCATGTCCTTGTACATGGGAATACTTTGGCCACACGCGCTCTCCACCAGGCTAACATTATTACGCTGCTAATGATATGAACAACCATCATAATATAAGAAATAAGTCGCTAATTAAACAAAGAAAAATCACGTTCAGTTTCCCTTCATCTTCTTCGTTGGGTCTGTTAGAAATAGCAAAACTTTTTGTGTGTTTTCTTAAACCTGCAACCTTCATAAATCAGCAATATCCAATATAAATTCAAGGGAAAAGCATGGTTCGATTGGATTTTATGTCACGGTTTCAATGGTGTCATCGATTTAATTCAATTTTGCCTCAATCTAAAAAACCCAATTCAAAGCTCTGAGACCTATCAATGGTAGATGTTAATTTCAGCACCAAATCTTGCAATTAAAGACTCAATCATCACCGAAACAAATTCAGGAACATGTATATATGGTTACAAATCATTCAAATAGCATATTTTAATAGATATGGTTAAAGCATAATCAAGCAAACCGTGACTGTCAAGGGGTCGATAACGTGCATTCGGTTTGAAGGGGATAGTACGGTCACATTCGGACAGCTCTCAGGAACCGATTGTGGTGCTTAGGGTAGTATGAATGAGCTTCAAAGTTCGTTGGCCATGGTACTTGATTTTCACGTCCCTTGGAATTCCGCCCTCAGTCTTGCTATGGCCGAAAAAGAGACCCCTCTAATCTGAAAATCATTCTGCTTATATATGAGATTGAATTAGGTTAAGAAACTGAAAATCAATTTCTCAAATTATCTTGGAAAGATTTGATTCTCTAATCTCATGAAGATTGCCAATTTGTGACGAAGATTCACACGGCTTGCCCACTGTTTTGGACAACCAATATTACTCCAATTCAAATCCATATCTTTTCTTTTTTTTATTTCATGAGTTTTCTCTAATCAGTAATAATTTCTAATAACTAAATAATAATACCAAACATAATCTAATAATAACCTAATAAGAATGATTTTAATAATAGTGACAAAATTGTTATAATTTAGATCTAATCTACTAAAATTTAATCGATAAAAATAAAACTATAAACTTTACTAAAATAATAAAATATGATGATAGCTAATAAAAAACAAATAACTAATATTAATACTAATAAATCTAATATAAAAGTAAAAAAAAAATAAAAAAAAAAAGGTAAAAGATAAAATAAAAAAATAAAGATAAAAGACTGAGGGAGGTGAGATTCGAACCCGGGACATTGTACCAGCAAGCATTACACTCTTACCAAATGTACCATCTCACTCATTTGAAATAAAGTGATATTGGTAAATATAAGAGGGCAAATTTTGGGGTATGACACATAGCTTGTGTTTGCTACTTGTGCTCAACAGGGTTTGATCAAGAAATCACTCATCAGTGCAAGTAACAATAAATTAGGGTTTTGTTCTCCATTTATCTCAAAGGAGCTATCTTCATCCACAATCAACATTTGGTCCTCAAAAATCCATTTCAACAAGCTCAAAGGCTCTGAATAAACCAGATTAGGGTTTTGACTGAAGATAGCATACTCCTGACTTTTGCTCAGGATTTGACCTAATGACTTGAGACATGACCTCAGGACCCCAAGTGCATCATTTTTGACCTAATCCATTGGCTCAAGACATCCACTACACAAGGATTGATCAACAGTGAAATTTCAAATCATCAGATTAGGGTTTTGAACTATCAAGGACTGAAATCAGGGATCACATTTTGGAAACCCTAAAAGGCTCCAAGATATCACTCAAAGGTTTCAATCATCTTCAAATAACCCCTATGACAATATCCAATGGAAATTACATCTCAATTCAAGATCCACAGTCATCAATCTCATCAGGTCGACAATTAGGATTTTTGACCTAATTCACCTGAACAACTGACTTTTTAATCAGAACATGGTGCCACAACTTAAACCATGGCTCAAGATCCTCCAATAACTCAATGTGATCCATTCATATCACTCATTTGGTGAGGATAGCCTGGTTCATTTGAAATCTCCAGAAACGCGATTCGTCTGAAAAAGACAACTGTACAAGATCACCATTGACTTTTGGGGAATTTTGGTCAACCATGACTTTTGAAGTTTTAAATCATCAATATATGATATATGAAGTCATTTGATCAAGAAAAATCAAGAAAATCAATCAAGAATCAAAAAGTCAAAAGTTTGACTTTCATACTTAGAAAAATTTCTAAGTGTTTTTCAATGATTTTTCCCAAACTTTGGAAGGGAATAACTCAAAATTTCACCTACAAACTAAAAAAAACTTCCAACATGAAAATTGTAGATTTTGATCCAATAAACAACTTTGTCAAATAAAATGATTTTCCAAAAGATCAACCATTTAAGAGATATGGAGCTTCAAAGTTGGTATCTTTTGAAAATTTCACTTAAAATCTCATTTTTCTTCAAAGTTCATGGATCTTTTTCACCCATTTCCCTAAAGGTCTTGAAGAAACTTTCAACCGGGGTTTTGAAGTGTGTAATATGAGCTTTCCAAAATGTCCAAGAGCATGAAAAAATATGGAGTGTAGCCATGGTTTTGAATTTTGTCATTAGAGGTCATTATGCATGAAATTTCAAGCCATTTTCACAAAGTCCTTACACTACATGACCTATAATCCAATTAATGATGCATAGAAGCAATAATTGAAAGATATTTTCTGATTTGAAGATCAGAATGGAAGAGGATGAGAAGCTTGGAAGAATTACCATGGTTAAGTTACTTTAACCATTTTGCATTAAATGTAAAAGATTCCTTTTTATCTCTTAAGCCAAATCATCACTTCTTGATCAACTTGCAAAGGTCTGAGTTCAGAACTCTTGGCCTATAAATAGAGGTGCAAATCACTTCCAAAATCACACCAAAACCTCATAAACATAGGTTTTCTCTTCCTTTCTTAGAATGCAAGTTTCATAGTTTTCAAAAGAGGTAAAATTCTCAACCTCTAAACCTTTGAAGTTCTAAATAAAGTGATGCTTCTAACACTTCCCAAATACCATATGGAAGTGGTTTGAACCTTTGAAACCTTCCAAAAACATCAAGAACTCAGAATCACTACCTCACTTCCCAAATATGCATAATACTAGCCTTATCATGCCAAAATCAATTCCAGGCCAATTCTGTCCAAGCCAATCATCCAAACACATTCCATATACCATATGTGAACTATCCCAACCATCATTCATGATCTGAAACACCTCCATCATCAAATTCGATCCTCACTCCAATCAACTGCAGATCGGGTCCCATGGCTATGCTCAGATGAATTCAGTTCACTCCAAGCATCCAGACATGTTCCATAATCATCATTGAAGCTATCCAGATCATTGCAAAGCATCTGTAACACCTCTATTGAAGAATTCAATCTCCAGTTTTGTCGTTTTTGAAGGTAAGCCTCATGAACTTCAAACTCATACATACATGCATCATAAATGAAAAATTGAGTTGCCATCTTATTTCTGCACTATCACTGATCAATAGCCCTCAATCAATTTCACAATTCATCAATCATACACGATTTCATGTTCAAATTTAGAATTAGGGTTCTTCGTGTTCATCACAAAATTGATCACCTTAGAGCAAAAATAAATGAATTGAGAGATCACCATCATGTTCCTCGTGCAAAACCGAGTGAGATAGACCCTTTACTTGATCAAAACAACACAGTTTTAGAGATTTTCAAATTTCAGTTGGGATTGTGTTCTTGGCGCGTTTTTTGGTTTGGAAAATTCAAATCCTTGTTTTAAAATATAATCAGATAAACGCGTGTTACTTACAAGCCACAAGTGTGGCTCAGTTGGTAAGTGTTTTGGCTGGTGAGAGTGAGGGCGTGGGTTCAAGCCCTAGTGGAGACAAAACCAATTTTTTATCACTTGTTTTCTTTAATTTTTTACACAACTTCATCAATTGATTTAACCAATCAAAATTCATCATTTTCACTTCATTTTTTGCACACTCTTTATTTAATATACATATTTTATGAACTTCCAAAAAAATCACAAAAAAAATATTTATTTAATACATTTTTATTAAGTTTAAAATGACATGTTTTTAAGTGTTTTTTTTTATACTTTAAATATTTTTTTTTCATTTGATTTTCAAACTTAATCACTTGTAAATATTTTGTGATCAAACCCTAATTACTTAGGTCTTAATTAAGCATGAAATTTGTTTTTTATCTTAATTAAGTTGACTTTTGTCAAAATTCAAACTGTTTTAAAACAAACGATCACAGTTTTTCAAAACAATAAACCATTTCTTTTTGGTTTTCTTTTCAAAAGAAACTATTGATTAAATCTTTTTGGATTGATCAATTGATTTTCAAAATATCAGGGGCCTCTCGAATATTAGAGAGTGTAAGTCCCTTTCCTTTTTCTTTGTACAGTTTTTCTCTAAACAGAAAAAACTTCTTTCAAAACAAAACTTTCAAACTGTTTTCAAACGACGAAACCTTGCGTCTGTTAACAATCAACCATGTTTTATAAAATAAAACATGGGCCTCCACATAGGTATAAGTCCCATTCCTTTACATGAAATTAGGTATTTCATTGTACATACACCTTTTTGTACATACCTCGATCAATTTGATTTTTAACTTCGAATAACAAATCAATAATGAAGGTTTTCTTTAAATCTTCCCAAAAATACCATGGGCCTCCATGTAGGTATAAGTCCCAACCTCCTTTGTAAATATTTGTTTGCATAGCTTTTGAATAAACTCAAGTGGGCCTCTCCCCGAGTATAAGTCCCGAGCCCCCGTGTATACAAATGGATCATGCTTACAGGTATATTTCCTTCATAAACTCCATTATATACACACACCTTGACATATATATGTAATTGTTCATATTTGTTCATGTACTTGTTCATATTTGTTCGTACTTGTTCATGTATTTGTGTTTGTGTTATATATACTTGTTTAACTTAGTACAACACTAGGTTCCCCATAGCCTCCTATTGGGCTTCGTGCAAAGAATCTCCCTAGTTTAGGTTAGGACATAGAGTATGGTTTCCCGGTGAAATCGCTCTAAGAGCTCAAACCAACTATACCATGCCTCCTCTTGGGCTCTGTACAAACGACTTGTCCCTCCCATAGCCTCCTCTTGGGCTTACAATGCAAGGACCCTCGATTGTCCCTCCCATAGCCTCCTCTTGGGCTTACAATGCAAGGACCCTCGGATAGCCTCCTCTTGGGCTTCGTACAAGGACCCACGGGCTTCTTATAAGCATCCCCAATATCCAAATCAAATACCCTAGGAGATTAGACATTTTTCATCTCTATGATAGGAGTATCTCTTCTATATCATCACAAACAATCAATCAATCAAACTTCTTTTTGCCACAAGGCTGGCTAATCAATCAAACTGTTTTGCCACCATACTGGCTGATTAATCAAAGTTTTTGTCACAAGGCTGACTTCATTGAAACTTTTGCCACAAGGCTGGCTGATTAATCAAAACTTTTTGTCACAAGGCTGACTTCATTGAAAGTTTTTTCCATAAGGCTGGTTAAACAAAAAACATCTTTATCATTCTAAGCGCCATAAGTGGCACAACCCAGGGCTTATAATGAAAAGATTTTCAAACAAAAATCAAACAGATGTATGTGATGATATAGATTAGATACATCGAACATTAAGATGACATTTGTCTCTTATCCTTTGCTTCCACTAGCATAAGTGGGAACTACGATTGCTCTGACTTTCTCAACA
The DNA here is from genome assembly GCF_029867415.1 of Vicia villosa. Lineage (NCBI taxonomy): Eukaryota > Viridiplantae > Streptophyta > Magnoliopsida > Fabales > Fabaceae > Vicia > Vicia villosa. The sequence goes on from NC_081180.1 coordinate 155,700,519, forward strand.
TCCCTTTGAGAATACGTAGGCACAAGGTCGTATCCTTGGCGAGCAAAACTTCTCCCTCAAACCACTCAAACCTTAGCACCCGTGGACCCCGAGCTACAGATGCTCTGATTCCCTCTAAGGGATATGTATGCAGAGGATCGCGATGATCTTTGTGAGCATAATCAAACAAACACCTTAGATCCCACCTATCTCACAACAGAACCTCTCAATAACATGGAATGAAAAACATAGCAAAGAAACCTATAGAGTACTATAGATACGTTGGGTGCTAATACCTTCCCTTCGTATAACCAACCCTCTTACCCGGAATCTCTCCCCCACTTTTAAGGTTATTGCAGCTTTTTTCCTTTTCCTACTTTGGAAACAATAAAAAGATTGGTCGAAACAAAAGAAAAATCATTTTTTGAGCACTCGAGCCCAAAGAAGGCATCAGGTGTCTCATCCCGAAAAAGATACGATTTTTCCCCGCGACAGTAGGTTTTGAAAGAAAGTGTATGGTAGGGTTTGAAAAAGAAAGATGTATGGAATAAAGTTAGGATTTGATTTGAAAGAAAGAGATTTGAAAAGAAAGAAAGAGATTTGAAATCAATGATATAGTACAAAAATTAGTGGGAAACAAAAACAATAATAATTTAATTGTAACCAGTACATTCTGAATCCCCGGACTCTGCGCCTGCAAAATTTAATTTTGTACCAATTGCGTCAGTACTATTTGTCTGCAAATAAATCTCCAATAAACAGCTGGTGTGAAGTGATAAACAGTACTTGGCGTTTGTGTGAGAATAAATTCAACAGCGAACCAAAATACCGTATAAAAATATGCTAAGAAAACTGAGTATTCATAAAATCAGGATATTTATGAAATAAAATCCAAGATTATATGAAACTCTTAATTTTTAGACAGAAGTCTGTTGCCTTCTCTCTGGAAAAAAATGCGGGCAAATTTTGGGGTATAACACATATGCATAAGTTTGAGTCACATTTGAGTCGCATTTGAATTGCATTTGAATTGTGTTTGGATTGTTGAGATGACGAGGTGTTTGTTATGACGTGATAATGATATGTTTGTTATGACGTATTTGATATCATACTTGTATATTTCATTATGTGATTAATGACATCGTTGCCGTTTTGAAAGTTGTATTATATTGATAAGTTGTTTTGCGATGAAACTTGTTGTGAGATGTTATGTGATGCGAAGTGGTGAAATTATGTATGATCTATATCTTCTATATTATTTATCATGCATTCATTTATATTGTAAGATATCTCACCCCTTTGCTGATATTTCCCCTACCATGGGAAATGGGCAGGTACCCAAGATTAGTCGTGGATGTCTGAGGTTATCTATGTGAAGTCTTTATGTTGCTTTATGGCAAGTCGAGTTGGTGTCCATTGCTCTGATACGTAGCACTCGAGGGGATTAGTCGTTATTATATGGTTATTGTATTCCATGATGACATTTGTGTTAAGTTGAATTGAAAGGTGTTTATAAGTTTAAGTTGTAAGTGGTGAATGAAGTTTTGTTCCGAATGCTATGTATCTTTATTAAATGCAATATAAGTATGTTTGTTTGGTTAAGTCGAATTGTGACATCCCATCGTTTGATGAAGATTTTTAAATGCACTCTGATTTTTGCTTATGATCAGTGTATTTCATTGTTGTTGCTTATCACATACAGACTATGTGTTGCCTCTTGTATCTTCTTGTGCATGTCTTTGCATTTCTTCAATTTGAGTGTCCATGCTCAACTGCTTCATCCACAAATACACTGATGTAGTCTACCGACTCTTTCTTCTTTTTTTGTGCATAATATATCTTTGGTTGCACAATTTCTTCTTATCTCCATGGATGATCCTTACTGGATATTTTCTTTTTCTCTTTGGATCCATTCAAGGGATGGATGATCACCCACTCTCCATTCTAGATAGATTGATTTTTCTATTTGTGCAGGATGGATGGATTCCATATGTTGTGGTTACTCCATGCATATCAAGTTTGAAGATTAGTTATATTTATAGCTTGATGAGTGGTTACCGTTGGAATGTAGCCGCTACAATCTGGTTGAGTATGAATTTGAATGCTTCGTATTGATTGGCTACATGTGTCCATGACAGAACCTTATCCTGATGTCAGTTTATGGCGTGCTACTCAGGTTTTTCTTTATTCAATGTGTTGCATGTAGATTGCTTCTTCTTTAAACCTTGGGAATTGTTCCTTTTAAATGTTGTAACCGTTTTGCACGTGATGATGTTTCTAATGGCTCTCCTTTGATTCTAGGCTCTTCATTTGATGAGTTGTAGATTCTAGGCTCTCCTTTTATTCAATTCTGTATGCTGAGTTGTAGATTCTTCATTTGCTTGTACGTGACTTCTACTGAAGTTTGTATTTTATATGTCATTGTATTGTAGCTTCAGAACTTGTAACTTCAGAACTTCTGATCTTTCTACGTGTGTGATCTTCTGATGTTTTAAAGCTTCTTGCAACTGATCTTTCTTGTTCATTTCCTTGCAGCTTCTGATGTACTTTTTGATTGAGGCTTTTTGTATGTAAGTGTTGGTATTGCTTTGAAGATTATCTTGTTGAATTCTAGCTTCTCGTGATACTATTGTTGTTGCATATTCTTCTTAATGGTCTTGTTCCTTATTGTTGCTTCTTTACTTTATTGGCTGGTTTGACGTATCCTTAGTCAGAATATCTGATGAATGATGTTTAGCTTTGTTAATCTTCTGAATGTTTCAGATGTAGTTGTTGTACTCTTCTTCTGATGAATCTTGTATAAGATTTATAACATACTATCTACACACTAAATGAAACTATTATTAATAAAATTGTTATTCACAAAATATATGCTTGTTATCATCAAAACTAGATTCTGAACATAGATTCTCAATCTTGTTCTAACAGAGTGTACCCATCTTTTTCCTCATGTACACACCAAATTGTTGGTGTTAAGATCTGTGCTGCAAAAGAGCTCGTGCAGAAAGCTAGATTGAAGATGTTGAACGAGATGATATGACATCTCATCTGAATATTAATTCCATTCATAGTTGCTGAAGTCTAGTGCAGAGTTGATGCGATCTACTATACTTCTAGTAGTAGATGTCATTTTTTTTGTTGTCTGCTAACATGTAATCGGTAATTTATTTGTTTTAGCCAAGAAAATTCCAAAGGGGAGATTTTAAGTTCTCTGTTTTTAGGGTTGGCTTAATTTTTGTAAAACTAAATAACAATAACAATATGGATCATAGGATGTAAAACTTGCTAATAGAACACAGGTACATAATACAACATGTACAACAAGAAGATGTCCTACAAGATGTTGGAACATGTTCTGGAATAACATGTCCAATGGGAAAACTGTTAACATTGCGCCTGCAAAGCTGGATTAATGAGATTTTGTTTCAATTTAACAGATGCAGAATATTCTATGAATATTATGCAAATCATATAAGGCTTATTATGTTTAAAAGGTATAGAGAATCAATCAGAATATTTGAAGATTTTATATTTTCTAAATAGGGCGATATATTTGGAAACTAAATATTGAAGACCTTGTTTGTAGAAGAAGTTGCTATCTTGTAACAGCAATTAAGTTGTGATTGAAGACCCAAATTCAGTTGAGTATATGTTATAAATAGAAGGGTTTGTAACCTAGAAAACAAGTCAGGCAAAGTATATCAAGATGTAATCATTAGGGCTAGGTTAAGTGAATCTCACGGGTTGTGGGAAGGTCATTGTAATCCTCGAAGTCTGTAGGCAAGAGGAGTATGTACTGTTCTTGGAGGAAGCTTTGAAGTAACTCCAAGTTAGTGTTCGTAGGCAAGAGTCTTGGCTAGGTATTGTTATGGAAGTGTGTCTTCCAAAGCTATTTGTCTGTGTGATCAGAATGTTGGTGATTAGGTCGTTGTTACAGAGCCTGGGACTGGAAACCTGTGCAATATCACTGAGATGATTGGAAATGAGATGAAGATATTCCATATCTAGAGAGGATCTAGGTAGAAGGGTCATTGGGTAGGGATTAAGTAAAGAGTTGTAAACAGGGGAGTTTAGCTTTGAATTAATACTTCTTAGTGAACTTCATTTATGGCTTGGTATACCCCCATAATAGGTGTTTTTGTTGTAACACCCCAAATCTACCCCACAATTTAATAGGAAAAATCAGAGTGCAAAACATTAAAACACGCAACAAATTTGAGGCGTCACATATACAACTTTAATAAATCACAAAACATGCTCAAGATCATAGATACATAGCACATTATACATCTAAATCCAAATGGTTCATAATATCGCAGTGGAAATAAATTAACATCATAATCCAGATTATAACATAATTGCCAACATGGCAACAAGTATCCAACATGTTTCAAAAGAGAACAACAATGTAATCAAATAAAGGATGACAACATCTAATCAAAACATAATGACATAAAGTAAAAAGCATCATAAATGTTCCTCGAGTGTTGTGTATTAGAGCATAGACACACCGACTCGAGCTATAAGGTAAACGGCTACTCCACGTCGTTACCTGCACGTTACCAATAAAGGGTAATATTCAAATAGAAGGAGTGAGATATCATTCATTATAAATAAACGTATGATAATATTCAAAGTATGGTAAAGATCATACATATATCATCACTTCTCATCACATACACAATTTCCATCACCAAACAACTTACAAAACGGCAACATGTCAATAATCAAATATGACAACATATCCAATTCACAATTATACTATCAATGCATCACTTTAACATCTTACCATCATGTCACAACAAACATCACATGATCTGAACAATTAAAACACAATCAATGCAATTTAAATGTGACTCGACTTATGCAAATGCATGTGGTACCATTTGGAGTATAACTCCCATCGTCTCAAAAATTTCCATTGGACACACGTCGCTATTTGCCATTAAGGCCTCGTCACTTTTGCCATTAAGGCCTCGTCTCTTATGCAATGGATGTGACTCAATGAATGCAACATCCACACAACACAACATTTACAACACATCACAAACATCGACTAAACACCATTACTTTTATAGTAATTCATCACTTCGCTATCACGTCACTATGTTGTAACATCATACAACAATACATAACTTCACAACAACAATCACAACAACAAGCAATACAATTCAAGAAAAGAATCAAAAAGTTTCCAACGGTTCTCAATTCATATTGATTAGATAGGCAACTATTATAGCTTTACGGAGGTTCAAACAACACTTAAAAAGGAGTTACGGCCCTCCAGCGCGCTTATAGAAACTCAAAATCAATAACCCCTCTTGAAGCTCGCTTCTTACAACTAAAAACAGAAGCAAACCAAAATCTGAGTTCCGCTTAGCGAGCTCAATTAATTTTTCAAAAACAAACAGCATCCGCTTAGCGGCCTCGAGTCCGCTTAGCGGAAGTGCGATTATGCATAAAAATCATCTTTGTGACAGACCTACGCAATCACTCACCCACCATCCAAAACTCATTTCAAATAGCAATTAAACACATATAATCACATCACCAATCATCTTTCATCATCAATCATCAATTAAAACAAGTTTTCAACCAAAGATTCATGCTATTTCATCACAAACCCTAATATTATACAAAAATCAATCCATGGTTTTTACATATCATCTAAACCCATCCTAAACACCATCATACATCCCTTTAGCATGAAAGAACCCCACCCTTACCTTAGGTTTTGGATTGAAGACAACTCTAATTTCAATCTTGGATTCTTCTCTTCTCTTCACTCTTCTCTTCTTTCTCTTCTTTTCCCAAATTTTCACCAAATGAGTTTCTAATCTTTTATTCTCTAAAACCCTTATTTTGTTAAACCTTCACTAACTCCTAAATTGCTAATGGGCTCTAATTAGCACCTCTCGATTGCTAACACTGACTTAGACCCAATAACTAATAATTCTCTAATTTATGCTATTAACTAATAATACTCAATAAATAATACAATTATCACATACGCACATAATTTACATATAATTACCAAATAATTCACATAACACGTAACACATAACACGCAATTAAATAAAATACGTAAAATAAAAACAGTCGTTACATTTGTCACCAAACTAGGTAAATAATTTTGGTGTCATTTATCTTTCAGTACAACATAAATTTGTGTATATACCTTCCTAGTGTTTCTTGACAGATCAGATGTCTCAACATCTTTCAACACATATGGGTCAGCTATACCATAATTTCAACTAGTACTCACAAAAAAATGCAAACACAATCATAAAACACACATGAACAATACACAAACTACATGTTGCAAAGGCCATGCCATAAGTTTAGGAAAAAAAACAGTACATGTCTATGCATATTATTCCATTCAACCTTGTCATGTTCAAGAACACCCAATTTATCTAAGAATAATTTTCAAAATGTAAGCTTTAATAAGAGTATAGATTATAGAATAACGTAAAGTTAATAGAAAGTGCATAAATCTTCCTCCTCTGACATGAGTTCATTATGAGGTAATGTATGCAGTGTATGAACATGTTTATGACATATGATATGTGAATATGATTTATGTTGTCTTTGATTAAGAAAGTAGATCTTTATGTCCTTGTAATTGTACTGTCTGATCTTGTCTTGAAGATGCTCAGCTGGGAATTTATGATTCTTGTTTGGGGATGATCAGTGACTTGATGTTCCCTGATTGGGAATAAAAGACATTAGTAAACTTTGTTGAAGAAGAGCGAAGTGTTGGAGGAACGACTGTGTTGAAGATGTAAACTCTGTTGGGGAGCCATGTCTCTGTAGGGACCGGAGTATTTGAAGATATCTTCTTGGTGATTACTCTGTGGGGATATGATCTTGCACAATCAGCTTTGTAGGGAGACATGGGTGTCTTGGATATTGCCCCCAGTATTATAGCAATTACCATTCCTGGATTTGTATTGATCAGGACACCCCCAATAAATACTGATCGAAGTGTCAAACTGGACTTGCATAGGTTTGCCCCTGCTAGTAGGAGCTTGGAAAGATTCGCCTCGCGAGGACTTTATGAGATGTGCACTCTGGGCGTCATGCCCCTCGTAATCATAGGCCCATGACAATGCCCCATGTTGACTGGAAATAGATTCAGATTTACTTGGATGCATGCCCCTGATTATTTTTGGCATCCTTGAGAGATTCTCGGAATCTTGACTTGATTGATTGAGCGAACGTACCATTCCCCTTGTATACGTAGGAGACGTTGCTTCTCGGAGTAATCTTGTCTATCGGGATGACTTCCAGTCATTAGTTATACCCTGTGCAAGTTCTTTCTGATGCTAACATTTGAAATTATGTAGCAGAATATGTTTAATAATGAATTCATGAGATGCAAATGCATACGTCTGTCTTGAGTTTTTGAAAAAGCATTAAGACAAGAGATGTAAAAGTGTGATGTTCGTAAAAAAACATGATATTTGTAACAACGTGATGTTTGTAAAAACAGGATATCAACTTAACATTTGTAGTAAACCTTAAGGAGTCGGGATACCTTTGTTGTGACAGTATGCTTTCGAACTAACCATGCTTCAGTTAGGACTTTCAAGGGTTGTAACGTGGCTTGGTTCGCGGTTTAAGAAACAAAGGATAAAGGCTCAAAGTTTATTTGTACCCACCCCTCTTCGTGATGATCTTCAGTCCTAGGCCCAGTTAATTCAACTTGTGCATTCAGGTTCCAAGAGACTTTTGGATTTGCACTTTTGATAATAACGATGGTTCACAAGCAAAGAGAACTTTTGAGATGGCAGTCACTTCTTCCTTTTGGTAGTCACAACTTTGAGTTGTTCAAGAATTTATTGACTCTTTTTTTTCATCTTTTGATATCCCTAACTTTTGCCTGAACTGTCTATTTTGAGCTTACAGTCAGCGGGATGCCTTGATTTTTTTTTTTTCCGCTTAAGTCGTCTTTTGATTTTGGACTTAGCAGGCTTTTCCTTGTATATATGTTTTTCATTTTCTTCTTTTAGAAAGGTATTGACTGCCTTGCTTAATGATTGATGAACCATCATAGGCTTTTGATTGACATCTCCAACACTTCTTTGATGTGTGCGGATGAGCGCTTGTGATTGAAACCTTTGTTGAAAGGTGTACTGAATGATTCTCTTAAAATAGAATGCACAGCTAGATTAACTGAGAACTACCCTGCCCCAGGTTATGATCGAGGGTTTTGAATTAGTACAAGAAATAAACTTCTACTTCTTAGGCTCAAAGGGGTTGACGAGGGATTATCATCCTTATATCTCCACTGTTTAGGAATTGAAACAATGCCTGTACATCGTCAGCATAGTCCGCTCAAAAGCATACTGTATGAGGTTGCGGTATCGTTTTCGTCATCCTCCCTCAAAAGGCTTACAACTTAGCAAGAGTTGAATATCACAGAACACATGCAAAGTAAAGACATATTTTAAAATGAGTGATAGCGAAATAATTTATTCAAGACAAACATATGCAATGCACTGATGATGATTATTAAAACCGATAATGTCTATCATAAGACGACTGTTTAAACACACAGAAAAGAAACATGCAAATGCAAGTAGATCTAATGATCCAAAGTTCGTCCGTCTAGACGTCAATCAGTCTTGTCATGACTAGGCATAGGAGCGGTGATCACCACGGGAGTTTCGGGAGTGTTGAATTTGACTTCCCCGTTATTGATTAGATCTTGAATCTTTATTCCTTAATGTCCAGCAATTGTTTGTGTAATGTCCAAGACTTGTTGGAATGGTACGCGCACCTCACATTGAGTTTATAGTCGGGAGTGGAGGTGTTAGCATTCTTAGGAGGGTCCCTCAGAGTAATCAATTAGATCTTCAATGGATGTTGTAATGCTTGAGCCAATGACATATTGATCTCGGTGAATTGACGCTTAGGTACGTCTGGCTTTCTTCGTTGTTGTGGGACTTGGTGTAGAGATTCAGAGTATCCGGGGTTCGAGCTTCCGGAATGTGTATCTGATTGAGAAGACCAGAACGGGTCATGCTTTAGACCATATGTTAGACCATATCTGTTGGAGTAATAGCAGAACGAGTCGTACGTTAGACCATATCTGTTGGAATGTCAGAACGAGTCATACATTGGACTATATCTGTTGAAGGATATCAGAACGAGTTATTCATTAGACCATATCTGAAGGGGAATGTCAGAACGAATCATACATTAAACCATATCTGATGAATAATGCCAGAACGAGTCGTACATTAGACCATATCTGACTGAAGATACCGGAACGGGTCATATATTGGACCATATCTGATAGGGAATACCGGAACGGGTCGCACATTAGACCATATCTGATAGGGAATACTTGCTTGTTAGAGTCGATGAGTTATTTGACGAAGTTTTGGAATGTAAAAGGGCTTGTCAGAATGAATCTCCAGCTCGATTATATCTGAGAGGAATAATTGTCGAGGCGGAACCTGAAAACAAAGTTAGAAATATGCGATGTCATGAATGAAAATGCAATGTTTTCAAGGATCTTTAGGAGTTAAGTTAGCAACATTGGAAAGTGATTTGGTCGCATATTTGTTTGAAGAATTCTGACTCTTGTCTTTGAACATCCTTCTTTGAGAATCAGGCTCACCATATCGAGTGGGTCATCACCTCTAATTCGGGATATTTCTGAATTTGGAGGTACATGGCCAGAGGAAAGTAAATCCTCTTGCCCCTTGTTAGGTGCTAAACCTTTGAATCGACAGGTATGTGGCTAGAGGAAAATAAACCCTCTTGCCCCTTGATAGGAATTTAGTCCTTGATAAGAGTATCTGAAATTGTGCGCCCTAAATCCTTAAGATCCTTGAAAGGGTTAGTTAATCATGTTATGCTTATGATGTCATGATGTCATGATGTTATGCGAGCGCAATGCGTTGAGCACAGCGTATGAAAGGCAAAAAAGTCTTTTGACAAAACCTGCAAGAAAACAAAGGTTAGTATGTTATGCGAATGCAACTCATTAGGCACAACATAGAATAGTGAGGGAAAACAAGTTCTTTAACAAATCCTGCAAGGAAACAAAGGTTAGTAGCAAACACAAACAAGTCACACAAGTGTCCTTAGGTTTAGAGGCTTGCTTGAAGTTCGCAGGTAAGTACCCTCCCCACTGAAGTTTAGTTGGTTCAACCTGTCCTAGAATAGTAACTGGGTTCTATGGTGCTCATATCCCTGATCTTTCTCGCGGGCATTGTCTTAACATGGCACTCGATCGGCCAGCCAAAAGCATCCCTTGAGTCCAATCTCAATGAGTGTAGCATCGAGTATCAACCAGCTTCAGTCAGGAATCCAAAGCCAGCCATCTCGCTACTTCCTATGGGCCAAAGTCAAGTTCAACTAAGGTTCTAAGGGCGAATTAGTGCTTGTGACACCCCGCGGTAGCCAAATGTCTCCTCGATCATGTTCAAGGGCCATCAGGACAAACCAAAGCGTCGCACTAACGGTGGCCACCAGTTCAACCATAACGATACATGTCGTACAGCCTCCCTGGTCTCATGCCACATACCTAAGGTACACTAGATCCGGGTGTAGGATCTTTCACACAGCAAAATACCCAAAACAGCCTTTAAAGATAAAGCAAACAAGTCAAACAAATTAAAAGTGATCCTAGCTCTAAGGTAACCCCTCTTTTATTCGAAAGCATCCCCAGCAGAGTCGCCAGTTCTGTAACACGGTGAACTGACTTTTTATAATTGAAATGTTGCGGATAGCAAGAGTCGCCACCGACTTTTATTTTATCCAATTAGGAAAGGCTAAAAGAACAGGAAAGACCTTTTTGAAAGATTTTGAGTTCGGGGGGTAAGTTATACAAAGGGAAGGTGTAAGGCACCCTTTGTATCCATGGTTTTCCATGGGCTCTTAATTGCTTGGCTCACTTTGTTTGAAATATTTGAATTGTTTGAAAAGATTTTCGAAGAAGAACTTTAGCTTGTAAATAAGCGTAGTCTTTTTGAATTTGATTTGAAAAAGAGGTGTAAAAATTTATTTGAATTAGAGCCAGCAATTAGTAGCAACTACCCTAAGTTTAAAAATTCGTTCTTTTAGCTTTTCAGTCGAAAGGGTCTATCCATACCATAAAGGGTAGGAAGTCTTTTAATTGGATGTTTAAGGGTCATCGAGAAATCGTTCGCCATAAGACTGACCCTTGCCATAAAGAGGGCAGGTAGTCTAAGGGAAGGATATAATAGTCACTAATCTTTTTAGGCATCAGGCGAGGATACCTTAGCAATGGGGACAAATCATCATTTACCGAGGCAACTTCGAGGGACAAGATCATTTGTTAAGGCAACTTCGAAGGGACTATGATCTTATGATGATGAACTAAGAGTAACATTTGTTTTGCTTAGGTATCCTCGGAATCGAGGGACTTTTGACTATTTATACAATTAGAGGCAACAAGGCAATAATATAAGGCAACAGAAGAGGTTACCCTAAAGGTGCGTGTGTGGCACAATCATGTGATTAGCTTCAATGGCATTTATCTTATAATTAGGTGATTCTAGATTCAATTTATGGTTTTCACTCCCTAAATTACTAACCACGCAATTGAAATAAAATAAAGGCAAAAATAAAATTTCCTACGCTATTACAATAAACACCTGCGGGGACGGGGGAAATTAAAAGGCGGAAATAAGAGAAATCAATAATTAGTTTTAAATGTTGAATGCCTTGATTCCCTCGAACCTTGATTGACCCTGAAAATTAAGATGAAAATAATAGGGGTGAGCGTTTTGACTATTCGAGGCAAATATTTTGGGCAAAAGGCAATAAGTAAAATAATATTTAAATAAAATAAAAAGGATTGGAAACTTAGCTCTGATGGTGCGGGATGGCGCGTAGTCGGAATACCTTGGCTAACCCTGAAAAATGAAGAAGAGAAAGGGAAAGGTTAGTGTATTAAAGTCCCTAACACTACAAGGGTACTAAGTTAATGGACAACATCTACCTAGCAGTGATTAATGATCATGAAGAAATCAGGGTTTAAGGCATAAAATAAAACTAGGGTTTGAGCAATTTATTATTGTAAAGAAAATTTGATATTACGAAAAAAACAAGTTTTCAATTAAATAATATAAATGGTTATAAAAATATTTTAATTACTCAAAAACATATTAAAACTAAATTTATTAAAACAAAAAAAAAAGGGAAAAGAAAAGATAAAGAGAAGAAATATAAATAAGTAGAAAATTAAATAAAAAAACATAAAAAAAACTAAAACAAACTTAGCTGGGTGCGTGATCCAGTGTGAGAAGCATCTGAGGGTCTACCATGGACATCCTTTTCTGGGCGCTTGGATTTAAGCTTGTTGAAGATCTGATGGTGACGAGAAGAGATGCACCGTAGGCGTGATTTGATGCGTTGTGCTGGATTGTCAAGGAATGATTCTGAAAAAATACTTGGCACGCAGGGGATTCGAACCAGGGTTTCTCCAGTCAACATGTTCTCCACTTTACCATCCAGGCTGTGCATTTCAACTGTAAATAAAACAAACCCAACAAATAAAATATATATATTAATTGGTGAATACCCAAAAGTCAAAGGTCAGATGCGTGGGCCCCCCTGTAGTTGCGCGTGACCAATCAGGGTTGGCAAGAGAATCTAGTTTGCTGACCAACCAATGAGGGCGCTCCGTGTATGGTCAAAGAGTCTCCGCTTTACTGTTCATCTCCTTCATCGTTTGAGCACTAGGATTTGCTACGGTTTTGTTGCGATTTAGCCATGGATTCTGCATCAAGTTTTCGTAGCCATTCCTGTAAAATTAAAAAGCTCAAAGAACAACGTTAAACACAAAACCTATGCGCCCAGATCTCATATTAAAGGTCCCACGAGTTCATTAGAGGGATCGTTTTGGATTGAATCCGCTCATAACCTCCAGAACGCGAGCTTGACATAGTCTTGCCCTAACAATGGTGTCTACCATACCAAGTACCCTTCCTTCGGTTTAGCGGCTCAAATCTCCTTTATATTATGTCAAAAACTCATACACATGGTTAGTTCTCATTGAAATACAAAGGAATGCAGATTACGAAAACTTTAACATATGCAAGAATATGATGAGTTTAGTATGCATGTTTTACGTGTTATAGAACCTGTATTTCCATTCAAACTTACTCTATTTACCTTTAAGAAGATGATTGGACGATTTATAGGCTTCAAGACTCCTTGGATGATGCACACGAAAATTGCACTTGTTCTTGAGTTTTTGCTCTTTTGAAACCCTAGCCTTTTTCCACCAATTCTCCGTCCCCTAATGGCTGAACGTCTTGTGAAATATATAGGGAGTGGTTTAGGGTTGAAACATCTTTAGAAAGAAATCATGTGATTGGAGAGATGAAATTTGATTGAAAAATCAAATAATTCTTTCTATTTTTGGCCCATTTGATTCAATCTTCTTCCAATAAATTGGTGCACGAAATTTGATTGTTTTGTGGAGTTAATATTGATTGGATTTGGTTAGAATTAGATTCAAAACAAATCTCCTTCATAAATCTTTGAATTTTTTAACTTTATTGACTTTTAAAGGAATAAAAATTCAAATAAAATTAAATAAACCAAATAATTTCGTGGCATGAGGACTTTGGGCTCTTCATATCATAAGGAAGGAGATTGGATTTTAAAATCATGGGCCCATTTGCAAAGAAACTCATTTTGAAACCTTTTTCTTCGCATTTTTCTTTTCAAAATGGTCCAACTTTGACGAGGCGCATCTCTTTCAATTTTTAAGATATGGGGGAGTACCAGGACTTCTTAGAAACCTTAAAGAGTCCTCTAACCAGTGTTTTTGGTCTCATGTCAAAATAATTTTCCATTCTCCTTGTGTGTCCTTTTGTGTATTGATTTGAACTTGTACAAGAGGAAATAGTATGGGCAAATTTTGGGGTATGACAGCTGCCCCTGTTCAATTATCTTAAACCTGAAGATGTAGAGTGGTTTGTATGCCAGTCGGTATCTGAAGGTGGAAGATGATTGAACACTAGAGTACCAAGAAATTTGCCCTAGCTGAGGTAGGGACTTTTGTCGGAGATGGGCTTGAAGATGCCATCCAGGTGTTCGGAGAAGATGTATGATGGAGATGGGCTTAAAGATGCCATCCGGCTTGATATACTTGAGAGTCAGAATGTGTCGTACGTTAGACTATTCTCAATTGCATCCTCAGATGTCTGGAAAACCGTGCGTTAGGTCGAAGAATAACTCGTGCGTTAGACTATTCTCAATTGCATCCTTAGATGTCTGGAAAACCGTGCGTTAGGTCAAGGATAAGTCGTGCGTTAGACTAATCCAAATTGCATCCTCAGATGTCTGGAAGGTCGTGTGTTAGGCTGAAAGATAAGTCGTGCGTCAGACTAATCCAAATTGCATCCGTAGATGTCTAGAATGCCTTGCGTTAGGCTGAAAACTTTTTGTATTGAGGAATATTTGTTGGAGAGTTGGTCGTGTCAGCACCGTTCGTAGTAACTGAATTAGACTTTGGAAGATGATCGTGTCTACACCGTTCGTGATGATAGAATTAGATCTTTTTGTCGTGTCAGTACCGTTCGTAATAACTGAATTAGACTTAGGAAATAGTTGATTGTGTCCACATCGTTCGTGATGATGGAATTAGATCTTTGAGAGTCGATCGTGTCAGCACCGTTCGTAGTAACCGAATTAGATCTTGGAGAGATAATCGTGTCTATACCGTTCGTGATGATAGAATTAGATTCTCTTGTCGTGTCAGCACTGTTCGTAGTAACTGAATTAGACTGGGAAGGTCAGTGATCGTGTCTACACCGTTCGTGATGATAGAATTAGACCTCTGAGAGTTGACTGTGTCAGTACCGTTCGTAGTAACCGAATTAGATCTTGGAGAGATAATCGTGTCTACATCGTTCGTGATGATAGAATTAGATTCTCTTGTCGTGTCAGCACTGTTCGTAGTAACTGAATTAGACTGGGAAGGTCAGTGATCGTGTCTACACCGTTCGTGATGATAGAATTAGATCTCTGAGAGTTGACCGTGTCAGTACCGTTCGTAGTAACTGAATTAGATCTTTGAAAATGACCGTGTCATTACCGTTCGTGGTAAATGAATTAGATCTTCGAGCGTTGATCGTGTCAGTACCATTCGTAGTAGCTGAATTAGATCTTGGAAAGTTGGAGATTTCGTTCATTTGTCGGTACCTGTATTCTGAAAAAGGTAAGGTTAATCTTTATGCAATGTCATGATGCATGGGTTATGTAATGAATCCCTCAAAATAAATGAGAGCTTTTGCATGTTATGTATGAGTTCATTATGAGGTAATGTATGCAGTGTATGAACATGTTTATGACATATGATATGTGAATATGATTTATGTTGTCTTTGATTAAGAAAGTAGATCTTTATGTCCTTGTAATTGTACTGTCTGATCTTGTCTTGAAGATGCTCAGCTGGGAATTTATGATTCTTGTTTGGGGATGATCAGTGACTTGATGTTCCCTGATTGGGAATAAAAGACATTAGTAAACTTTGTTGAAGAAGAGCGAAGTGTTGGAGGAACGACTGTGTTGAAGATGTAAACTCTGTTGGGGAGCCATGTCTCTGTAGGGACCGGAGTATTTGAAGATATCTTCTTGGTGATTACTCTGTGGGGATATGATCTTGCACAATCAGCTTTGTAGGGAGACATGGGTGTCTTGGATATTGCCCCCAGTATTATAGCAATTACCATTCCTGGATTTGTATTGATCAGGACACCCCCAATAAATACTGATCGAAGTGTCAAACTGGACTTGCATAGGTTTGCCCCTGCTAGTAGGAGCTTGGAAAGATTCGCCTCGCGAGGACTTTATGAGATGTGCACTCTGGGCGTCATGCCCCTCGTAATCATAGGCCCATGACAATGCCCCATGTTGACTGGAAATAGATTCAGATTTACTTGGATGCATGCCCCTGATTATTTTTGGCATCCTTGAGAGATTCTCGGAATCTTGACTTGATTGATTGAGCGAACGTACCATTCCCCTTGTATACGTAGGAGACGTTGCTTCTCGGAGTAATCTTGTCTATCGGGATGACTTCCAGTCATTAGTTATACCCTGTGCAAGTTCTTTCTGATGCTAACATTTGAAATTATGTAGCAGAATATGTTTAATAATGAATTCATGAGATGCAAATGCATACGTCTGTCTTGAGTTTTTGAAAAAGCATTAAGACAAGAGATGTAAAAGTGTGATGTTCGTAAAAAAACATGATATTTGTAACAACGTGATGTTTGTAAAAACAGGATATCAACTTAACATTTGTAGTAAACCTTAAGGAGTCGGGATACCTTTGTTGTGACAGTATGCTTTCGAACTAACCATGCTTCAGTTAGGACTTTCAAGGGTTGTAACGTGGCTTGGTTCGCGGTTTAAGAAACAAAGGATAAAGGCTCAAAGTTTATTTGTACCCACCCCTCTTCGTGATGATCTTCAGTCCTAGGCCCAGTTAATTCAACTTGTGCATTCAGGTTCCAAGAGACTTTTGGATTTGCACTTTTGATAATAACGATGGTTCACAAGCAAAGAGAACTTTTGAGATGGCAGTCACTTCTTCCTTTTGGTAGTCACAACTTTGAGTTGTTCAAGAATTTATTGACTCTTTTTTTTCATCTTTTGATATCCCTAACTTTTGCCTGAACTGTCTATTTTGAGCTTACAGTCAGCGGGATGCCTTGATTTTTTTTTTCCGCTTAAGTCGTCTTTTGATTTTGGACTTAGCAGGCTTTTCCTTGTATATATGTTTTTCATTTTCTTCTTTTAGAAAGGTATTGACTGCCTTGCTTAATGATTGATGAACCATCATAGGCTTTTGATTGACATCTCCAACACTTCTTTGATGTGTGCGGATGAGCGCTTGTGATTGAAACCTTTGTTGAAAGGTGTACTGAATGATTCTCTTAAAATAGAATGCACAGCTAGATTAACTGAGAACTACCCTGCCCCAGGTTATGATCGAGGGTTTTGAATTAGTACAAGAAATAAACTTCTACTTCTTAGGCTCAAAGGGGTTGACGAGGGATTATCATCCTTATATCTCCACTGTTTAGGAATTGAAACAATGCCTGTACATCGTCAGCATAGTCCGCTCAAAAGCATACTGTATGAGGTTGCGGTATCGTTTTCGTCATCCTCCCTCAAAAGGCTTACAGCTTAGCAAGAGTTGAATATCACAGAACACATGCAAAGTAAAGACATATTTTAAAATGAGTGATAGCGAAATAATTTATTCAAGACAAACATATGCAATGCACTGATGATGATTATTAAAACCGATAATGTCTATCATAAGACGACTGTTTAAACACACAGAAAAGAAACATGCAAATGCAAGTAGATCTAATGATCCAAAGTTCGTCCGTCTAGACGTCAATCAGTCTTGTCATGACTAGGCATAGGAGCGGTGATCACCACGGGAGTTTCGGGAGTGTTGAATTTGACTTCCCCGTTATTGATTAGATCTTGAATCTTTATTCCTTAATGTCCAGCAATTGTTTGTGTAATGTCCAAGACTTGTTGGAATGGTACGCGCACCTCACATTGAGTTTATAGTCGGGAGTGGAGGTGTTAGCATTCTTAGGAGGGTCCCTCAGAGTAATCAATTAGATCTTCAATGGATGTTGTAATGCTTGAGCCAATGACATATTGATCTCGGTGAATTGACGCTTAGGTACGTCTGGCTTTCTTCGTTGTTGTGGGACTTGGTGTAGAGATTCAGAGTATCCGGGGTTCGAGCTTCCGGAATGTGTATCTGATTGAGAAGACCAGAACGGGTCATGCTTTAGACCATATGTTAGACCATATCTGTTGGAGTAATAGCAGAACGAGTCGTACGTTAGACCATATCTGTTGGAATGTCAGAACGAGTCATACATTGGACTATATCTGTTGAAGGATATCAGAACGAGTTATTCATTAGACCATATCTGAAGGGGAATGTCAGAACGAATCATACATTAAACCATATCTGATGAATAATGCCAGAACGAGTCGTACATTAGACCATATCTGACTGAAGATACCGGAACGGGTCATATATTGGACCATATCTGATAGGGAATACCGGAACGGGTCGCACATTAGACCATATCTGATAGGGAATACTTGCTTGTTAGAGTCGATGAGTTATTTGACGAAGTTTTGGAATGTAAAAGGGCTTGTCAGAATGAATCTCCAGCTCGATTATATCTGAGAGGAATAATTGTCGAGGCGGAACCTGAAAACAAAGTTAGAAATATGCGATGTCATGAATGAAAATGCAATGTTTTCAAGGATCTTTAGGAGTTAAGTTAGCAACATTGGAAAGTGATTTGGTCGCATATTTGTTTGAAGAATTCTGACTCTTGTCTTTGAACATCCTTCTTTGAGAATCAGGCTCACCATATCGAGTGGGTCATCACCTCTAATTCGGGATATTTCTGAATTTGGAGGTACATGGCCAGAGGAAAGTAAATCCTCTTGCCCCTTGTTAGGTGCTAAACCTTTGAATCGACAGGTATGTGGCTAGAGGAAAATAAACCCTCTTGCCCCTTGATAGGAATTTAGTCCTTGATAAGAGTATCTGAAATTGTGCGCCCTAAATCCTTAAGATCCTTGAAAGGGTTAGTTAATCATGTTATGCTTATGATGTCATGATGTCATGATGTTATGCGAGCGCAATGCGTTGAGCACAGCGTATGAAAGGCAAAAAAGTCTTTTGACAAAACCTGCAAGAAAACAAAGGTTAGTATGTTATGCGAATGCAACTCATTAGGCACAACATAGAATAGTGAGGGAAAACAAGTTCTTTAACAAATCCTGCAAGGAAACAAAGGTTAGTAGCAAACACAAACAAGTCACACAAGTGTCCTTAGGTTTAGAGGCTTGCTTGAAGTTCGCAGGTAAGTACCCTCCCCACTGAAGTTTAGTTGGTTCAACCTGTCCTAGAATAGTAACTGGGTTCTATGGTGCTCATATCCCTGATCTTTCTCGCGGGCATTGTCTTAACATGGCACTCGATCGGCCAGCCAAAAGCATCCCTTGAGTCCAATCTCAATGAGTGTAGCATCGAGTATCAACCAGCTTCAGTCAGGAATCCAAAGCCAGCCATCTCGCTACTTCCTATGGGCCAAAGTCAAGTTCAACTAAGGTTCTAAGGGCGAATTAGTGCTTGTGACACCCCGCGGTAGCCAAATGTCTCCTCGATCATGTTCAAGGGCCATCAGGACAAACCAAAGCGTCGCACTAACGGTGGCCACCAGTTCAACCATAACGATACATGTCGTACAGCCTCCCTGGTCTCATGCCACATACCTAAGGTACACTAGATCCGGGTGTAGGATCTTTCACACAGCAAAATACCCAAAACAGCCTTTAAAGATAAAGCAAACAAGTCAAACAAATTAAAAGTGATCCTAGCTCTAAGGTAACCCCTCTTTTATTCGAAAGCATCCCCAGCAGAGTCGCCAGTTCTGTAACACGGTGAACTGACTTTTTATAATTGAAATGTTGCGGATAGCAAGAGTCGCCACCGACTTTTATTTTATCCAATTAGGAAAGGCTAAAAGAACAGGAAAGACCTTTTTGAAAGATTTTGAGTTCGGGGGGTAAGTTATACAAAGGGAAGGTGTAAGGCACCCTTTGTATCCATGGTTTTCCATGGGCTCTTAATTGCTTGGCTCACTTTGTTTGAAATATTTGAATTGTTTGAAAAGATTTTCGAAGAAGAACTTTAGCTTGTAAATAAGCGTAGTCTTTTTGAATTTGATTTGAAAAAGAGGTGTAAAAATTTATTTGAATTAGAGCCAGCAATTAGTAGCAACTACCCTAAGTTTAAAAATTCGTTCTTTTAGCTTTTCAGTCGAAAGGGTCTATCCATACCATAAAGGGTAGGAAGTCTTTTAATTGGATGTTTAAGGGTCATCGAGAAATCGTTCGCCATAAGACTGACCCTTGCCATAAAGAGGGCAGGTAGTCTAAGGGAAGGATATAATAGTCACTAATCTTTTTAGGCATCAGGCGAGGATACCTTAGCAATGGGGACAAATCATCATTTACCGAGGCAACTTCGAGGGACAAGATCATTTGTTAAGGCAACTTCGAAGGGACTATGATCTTATGATGATGAACTAAGAGTAACATTTGTTTTGCTTAGGTATCCTCGGAATCGAGGGACTTTTGACTATTTATACAATTAGAGGCAACAAGGCAATAATATAAGGCAACAGAAGAGGTTACCCTAAAGGTGCGTGTGTGGCACAATCATGTGATTAGCTTCAATGGCATTTATCTTATAATTAGGTGATTCTAGATTCAATTTATGGTTTTCACTCCCTAAATTACTAACCACGCAATTGAAATAAAATAAAGGCAAAAATAAAATTTCCTACGCTATTACAATAAACACCTGCGGGGACGGGGGAAATTAAAAGGCGGAAATAAGAGAAATCAATAATTAGTTTTAAATGTTGAATGCCTTGATTCCCTCGAACCTTGATTGACCCTGAAAATTAAGATGAAAATAATAGGGGTGAGCGTTTTGACTATTCGAGGCAAATATTTTGGGCAAAAGGCAATAAGTAAAATAATATTTAAATAAAATAAAAAGGATTGGAAACTTAGCTCTGATGGTGCGGGATGGCGCGTAGTCGGAATACCTTGGCTAACCCTGAAAAATGAAGAAGAGAAAGGGAAAGGTTAGTGTATTAAAGTCCCTAACACTACAAGGGTACTAAGTTAATGGACAACATCTACCTAGCAGTGATTAATGATCATGAAGAAATCAGGGTTTAAGGCATAAAATAAAACTAGGGTTTGAGCAATTTATTATTGTAAAGAAAATTTGATATTACGAAAAAAACAAGTTTTCAATTAAATAATATAAATGGTTATAAAAATATTTTAATTACTCAAAAACATATTAAAACTAAATTTATTAAAACAAAAAAAAAAGGGAAAAGAAAAGATAAAGAGAAGAAATATAAATAAGTAGAAAATTAAATAAAAAAACATAAAAAAAACTAAAACAAACTTAGCTGGGTGCGTGATCCAGTGTGAGAAGCATCTGAGGGTCTACCATGGACATCCTTTTCTGGGCGCTTGGATTTAAGCTTGTTGAAGATCTGATGGTGACGAGAAGAGATGCACCGTAGGCGTGATTTGATGCGTTGTGCTGGATTGTCAAGGAATGATTCTGAAAAAATACTTGGCACGCAGGGGATTCGAACCAGGGTTTCTCCAGTCAACATGTTCTCCACTTTACCATCCAGGCTGTGCATTTCAACTGTAAATAAAACAAACCCAACAAATAAAATATATATATTAATTGGTGAATACCCAAAAGTCAAAGGTCAGATGCGTGGGCCCCCCTGTAGTTGCGCGTGACCAATCAGGGTTGGCAAGAGAATCTAGTTTGCTGACCAACCAATGAGGGCGCTCCGTGTATGGTCAAAGAGTCTCCGCTTTACTGTTCATCTCCTTCATCGTTTGAGCACTAGGATTTGCTACGGTTTTGTTGCGATTTAGCCATGGATTCTGCATCAAGTTTTCGTAGCCATTCCTGTAAAATTAAAAAGCTCAAAGAACAACGTTAAACACAAAACCTATGCGCCCAGATCTCATATTAAAGGTCCCACGAGTTCATTAGAGGGATCGTTTTGGATTGAATCCGCTCATAACCTCCAGAACGCGAGCTTGACATAGTCTTGCCCTAACAATGGTGTCTACCATACCAAGTACCCTTCCTTCGGTTTAGCGGCTCAAATCTCCTTTATATTATGTCAAAAACTCATACACATGGTTAGTTCTCATTGAAATACAAAGGAATGCAGATTACGAAAACTTTAACATATGCAAGAATATGATGAGTTTAGTATGCATGTTTTGCGTGTTATAGAACCTGTATTTCCATTCAAACTTACTCTATTTACCTTTAAGAAGATGATTGGACGATTTATAGGCTTCAAGACTCCTTGGATGATGCACACGAAAATTGCACTTGTTCTTGAGTTTTTGCTCTTTTGAAACCCTAGCCTTTTTCCACCAATTCTCCGTCCCCTAATGGCTGAACGTCTTGTGAAATATATAGGGAGTGGTTTAGGGTTGAAACATCTTTAGAAAGAAATCATGTGATTGGAGAGATGAAATTTGATTGAAAAATCAAATAATTCTTTCTATTTTTGGCCCATTTGATTCAATCTTCTTCCAATAAATTGGTGCACGAAATTTGATTGTTTTGTGGAGTTAATATTGATTGGATTTGGTTAGAATTAGATTCAAAACAAATCTCCTTCATAAATCTTTGAATTTTTTAACTTTATTGACTTTTAAAGGAATAAAAATTCAAATAAAATTAAATAAACCAAATAATTTCGTGGCATGAGGACTTTGGGCTCTTCATATCATAAGGAAGGAGATTGGATTTTAAAATCATGGGCCCATTTGCAAAGAAACTCATTTTGAAACCTTTTTCTTCGCATTTTTCTTTTCAAAATGGTCCAACTTTGACGAGGCGCATCTCTTTCAATTTTTAAGATATGGGGGAGTACCAGGACTTCTTAGAAACCTTAAAGAGTCCTCTAACCAGTGTTTTTGGTCTCATGTCAAAATAATTTTCCATTCTCCTTGTGTGTCCTTTTGTGTATTGATTTGAACTTGTACAAGAGGAAATAGTATGGGCAAATTTTGGGGTATGACAGAGAGAGAGAGAGAGAGAGAGGAGAGGAGAGAGAGAGAGAGAGAGAGAGAGAGAGAGAGAGAGAGAGAGAGAGAGAGAGAGAGAGAGAGAGAGAGAGAGAGAGAGAGAGAGAGAGAGAGAGAGAGAGAGAGAGAGAGAGAGAGAGAGAGAGAGAGAGAGAGAGAGAGAGAGAGAGAGAGAGAGAGAGGTTTGTTATGCACTTATGCTTTTATAGTTATTTATTTATTTTTTACTTTTACATAAATTTGAAAAATTTATAAATATTTTTAATTGTCTATTTTTCATAAAATATCATTTAAGTTTTACATAAAATTAAAAAATTTAAGTATTTTAACATGTTTATCTTTCTTACAATATCTTTTATTTTACATTTGAATATTATTGTTATTAGAATAAGTAATGAGTTACGACAAGGTACTTCTCTTTACATCTCTAATGAATCATGTAAATTTGAATGATAAATTCATTGTACAATCATGTAAATTTGAATGATAAATTCATTTGTACAAATCTATTTAATAAGGATTATGAAATACACATTTATTTATTAAAATTAGGGGCGCTTTTAATGGCATATCTATTATGAAATACACATTTATTTATGAAAATTAAGGACGCTTTTAATGGCATGCAAGACAAACTATTAGAAATGGTTAATTTGTTACAATTTAATGATATTTAAAAGAAATTCATAAAATGTTATTATTTTTAAACTGTGGTTAATAAGTAGTCTCTTTTTTATTTTCCTATGGTAAACTGAGGTAACTTATATATGAGTTTCAAAATTTGAGATGACACTGGTTACAAACTGAGTTTTATGATATTATCATGTCTATCTAAAGATTGCTGAGGTCTGTTACAAAACTTTGAGGTTAAGTTTATTAAACGTCAAGCGAATATACCCTCGAATATTTATTATTATTTCTTCTTTCAACTCTTTTAATTTTTGTCTTATGTGTAATTAGGAGGGGTATTACTGTAAAATTATATGTAATTTATCTTTCTCATAAAGCAACAATTAAATTTCTTAATTCATATGAAATACTCATAACATCTTATAATTTGGAATGAAAGGGACGAAGTAACTTGTTAAAATCATTTTAAAATTTAACACATGTTTTTTATTTTGCCTTGAAAATATTGATTTCAAATTAATTAATTTCATATTTACACGAAAATGGTCAAACAATAATTATAAATGCATTTTTATTAAAAAATTACAAATTTTATAGAAACAATTCTTAAAGTAAAATCAATTCTATAAAAAAAAATTAACAAAATTTGTCAAGACTAGGGCGTTCAAAATGTTTAAACTAACATAGACTTAAAATTTTTTAGCGTACTATTTGACAAATTGACATATACTAGTAGTAATTTACAAGCAGTGTGATATTTCGTTTTATAAATTTTTTAAAACTTGTGTAAGTGCCCAGGCTGCTACCAAAATTAAGAAAGCCTAACAACGAATTTGAATCACATTCATCTAAGGAAGGCGTGAATTAATTTTTGGGATGACTTTGGTGTATAATATATAAGGTGTCTGAACCATTGCTTATTCAAGGAGCCTTTCCTAACAAGACTTGGTGTTGTTGTGTGCTGGCAATTCAGTGGTCATCTATCTACAACGGAAATGTGAAAAGGACATTGTAATTATAATTATAATACAGGCAACAATGTCCGGACAGAAACTAAAATTTTATAGTTTTGACAGCAAATACTTCTTCCTAAAATTGGATCCTCTACTACTACAGCACGATATTGCATCTTCTTCTGGACATTGGATTTTCTAGAGAAAGAAACAAAACTTTCAAGTTTGATTAACTATCAAAGAGTGATGACAACTCATCGGAAAGAATAAACTTCTAATTAATGTGCCAAAAAAAATCCCAAAATCTTAATATAGAATTAAACTCTATTTTGAGATGATTAAAGAAACCTAAGTGAATTAATGTTCGAAAAAATCCAAAGAAAGATTAACTCTAAATCTATGAAAAAGGAAAGAAAACATTTTTAAAAAAAACTCTAATGCTTGGTTTACGAGTTTGGAGGGGGAGGGGAAGAGGAAGGCTTCCGACAACGAAATTCAAAAAAAATATATAGAAAAATATATGATATTTTTTATAAAAATGATTTTGTTTAGAATGATAAAAGAGTCATTATCATTACTATATTTTTAATTTTTAGAATACTATAGCAACCGAAAAGATATTTGGAAAATTTATGTAAGTCCTCTAAAACCCTCCTTTAATACAATTTTTGAGTTCCCCCCTTTCATGGGATTTTTGGTGTTATAAATAAAATCAAACCCTTCAAAGCATTCCTACCCAAAATCTTTCTATTTTTCTCAATCCTTTCTATTTTTCAAAATCCTCCCCTCACTTCCCCTCTAAACTCACAGACAAAGCCTAAAGAAAAAAAAAACTCTTTTCTGCCAAGGGGTGCAAAAACTGAAAATGGGTACCAAAAATTAACTTGTGCGTTGGACCCTGAAGCTAGAGGCCCACATGCTTTTGTTTCAGTTCTTTGGAGGCAAAGGGGGGGTGCAAGAGTACTTTCGATGGATGATAAGCAAGTGCACAAATGTGCTGGAATCGAGGCCCAAGGAAACAATCAGAAGGTGCAAAGCTTCTCAAGACTCACCTCCCCGCCGTGCTAGGAATCGCTTTCGACGTCGAGGTAACCCAGAATCCAGCAAGGCCACCACCAATTAACTCCTCTTTCCTTTCTCTATCTGTTTCTGATCCTTACTCGTCCTAACAACCAATTACAACCCCTACCTAATCGAAAATTAAATGATAATCAAGCTTAGTTTCACTCAAGGAGCAAAGGGCTTTTGTTCTACTCATCAAGAAGAAGACAATGGTATCAAGCATGCTTAGAGGAGGTGAGGGAAGTATGCTAACCAACGGGAGGGAGACTTCTCCCGGTTAAGGTTGTGTAATCCTCAACGATAGGACGAGAAATCCAGAGGTAACTCTCATGCTTCCTTTACTTTTGTTGATAGGTAGTTAAAAGGAAGTCAAATGGAGGTTAATTTTTTAGCAATTCAGTTGAGCATTTAACTGTTTAGTTATAGGTTTGGTTAATGCTAACTATTTGTTTTTTTATGGTTATTTTGGCTATGTTAGTGTTAATTCTATTAGGGTCAGATATAAGTTTGTTTGAATTTTGTTGAAGTGCTTTAGAATTGGTTATAAGGAGTTATTCATTGGACAAGTCAGTTTAGAATTAATTACAAGGTTTAAGGTAGTTAGGGTTTGTAACAAACACAAGTGGCAATAAAGCACATGGGAAGGGTGACGCAAATGAGCCAGCTCAACAAGGGAATGAGGTTGTTATGATCCAAAAATTGAAGAAATGGAAGAGTGTGAAGGCCTAACAAAAAATATGAGTAGTAGAGAGAGAATCCTTCTACAAAGGGTAGAATAAAACAATAGAATAAGGGGGAATAGAAGGACTTAGTCACCGCGGGTCATAATTCCTAAATCATGACTTGTACCCTTATTTTTCTCTTAAGTTGTTATGCTATTGAAAATCCATTATACTAGCTCTCTGAGACGTTTGCTCATAGAGTGAAACTATTATTGATTAATAAAACAGTAGTTTTCTCTCATATTATGAATTTCCTATTCTAGTATGTTACAAACTGGTGCTTTTATTGACTCCATGGCAGAGAACACGAGGTTGAAGGAGCTTGGAGCAGAGGTGAAACGCAACACAGAAGCTCTGGAAAAATTGTATGCACATCTGCAAGCACTAATCAGTCGTATTGACGCAGATAACAATGCGAGATCTGAAGAAATAGAAGCGAAATTCTATGAAATCACATCAACACTTGATATTCTGCTCCAACGGTAAAACACACCAGGTTCTTCCCATGGATCGTCACCAACTCGGAAGGAAACCATCAAACCTCCATTACATGTTAGAACTATCAAACTGGATTTTCCCAAATTTGATGGTACAAATGTATTGGACTGGATTTTCAAAGCAGACCAGTTCTTCGATTATTATGACACACCGGATTATTATCATTTGACGATCGCATTGGTCACCTGAAACGTCATGTGATTCCATGGTTCCAAATGCTGCAAAAAGCTCACCCGTTCCAATCATGGAAAGGTTTCACAGTGGCGTTAGAAGCGGAATTTGGGCCATCGACATACAAATGCCCTCGTGAAACCCTATTCAAGTTGTTTCAGACAGGTACAGTAAGTGAGTATTACATGGAATTCACAACTTTGGCCAATAAAGTGGAAGGAATCAATAAAATTGCTCTCATGGAATGTTTCCTTAGTGGGTTGCAAGAGGAGATCCAACGTGATGTCAAAGCTTTATCGTCGCTGCATATTGGAAAGGCGGGGGTGGCAATAGAAAAACTGTTTGAAGACAGACACAACCCAAACAACAAGCCTAAACCATTAGCATCCCAAACCAAATACAAAAACCCACCCACGAACCACAAAAAATACCCGACCCAATGGACCAAACCAGAAAATTCATCACCTTCATACAAAACCAACGATCAAATCAACCTATCCTCACACACATCCAAACCACCATCGGTAAATTTAAAAATCCAACAATTAAATACATGTCACCGGCTGAGATGCAAGTACGATGAGAAAAGGGCTATGTTACTTCTATGATGATAAATTTTCCTTCACTCACAAAATGCCCTAACAAACGTTTACTAATGCATCACATAAACGAGGACAGGGATTCTGATTCTGAAACAAAATCCCCAAAATTACTTAGTTCTCAAGGAGAGTTGGAACAAGGTGAACATCACTTGTCCCTAACTTGATGAGGGTTATTAGTGGATGTGGTATCATCAAATTTAAGGGGATATTGGGCAGTATTGAAGTTTTAGTGTTCGTGGATGGAGGTAGTTCTGAAAGCTTCATTCAACCTAGATTGGCCCAATTCCTGTAATTACCAATCGAACCTGAACCAAGCTTCAGAGTGTTGGTGGGAAATGGCGAATTCATGAATACATAGGGGTGCATGTGTAACACCCCAATTCTACCCAAAGCATTTAGGCAAGAAAATATCAGAGTATTAAAATTTCATACAACACAATTAGGATGTTACACTAAGTAACCAAACAAACACCTAGAAAATAAACGGACATCAACGATGCCAAAAGCATACACACCTGCCAATAAAATGATACATAACACACGGAAGATATGAACATATATATATACATATATCTCTCACTCTCAAAGGGGAGTTTTCCAAAATAAAGTGTTTACAATACACATCAACACATTATCACATATACATGTTCAAAGAGTCATATATAAATAAATAACAACAGACTCCCGACTCCCCGGTGTTACGTATCAGAGCAACTGACAAGACCGACTAGAGAACTACCTCTTCCAAAAGACTCCCAAAGCGGCTAATCTGCAGGATGCCACTCAAGCATCAAATCAGCAGAAGGGTGAGAATATAATTCATAATGAAAGCATGACAATTATAGTAATGCCAACAAGTATCATCAAGAATCATAAAACAAAGTAATCCACTCATTCAACCACAATCAATATATAAGTAATGTGACACATGAATGATAACATAATTATAAAGACAGACAATGATGAATGAGACTCAACTATGCATATGCATGTGGTACCAAATCCGGAGTAAAACTCCCCTTGTCATTATGACAAATACACCTTTGCCGAGCATTATGCTGGGACTTCTTTCCCTCAGGAAAATACACCTTTGTCGAGCATCAAGCTACGACTAAACGTCATCGAGCATTTAGCCCCCACTGATGACCTCTTGCCACTCGGGCAGATACACCTTTTTACCGAGCATTAAGCCCCCACTGGTAATAATTGCCAATTCAGGCCACCTGCTAATAGCATTCCGCCATTAACGTAATGAAATGTTATGCTGTGCAAATATATGACTCTATTACACGACAACAACATCATCAACAATATAACACGGTCACATACCCACGTTACACTGTTTATATTCTATCCAAAAGGATACATCACCAATTAATAACATCGTTATCAATTATATCACACCATAATTACCACACAGGCATTAATAAGCACACAGCACACATTCACCGTTCAAACATACTGGCCACATCGGCATAGATGAACGTATAACACACTTATACACATCAAATTATTATTGGCCATCGGCCCACAACTTCATCAATACATCATCCACAAGTTGTAATAACAACAATTCAACAATGATATTACATCATTCTCATAACAATAATTACTTGCCATAAGGCCACACATCATGTTAATAACAAACAACCAAACATCGTCACATATCAAGAATGAACATTCATTAATACATAACACATATGAACATGATCTCATGTTATCGACAACTAATCACATACCTCGTACCAATACGACAACATTCACACAACACATCATCATGATTTATCATGCACTAGTTCACAAAACCATTTATGAAAATCAACCAACCACTACTACATCCTACATCATCAACAATTGCAACCAAGCACTATGATTATTTACCAATCATATCGCGCATATAAACAATTATGTGTTTTCATCAACAACACCTCATAACCCATTAATAACAAGCTAACCAAGCCTATGCTATCATATAAAACATCCAACTAGCTTCCTAACACTTCGAACGGCGTACGAAACGGAGCTACGGATCAAAAGTTACAAGGTTCCAAAGTTTGGATAATTGAACATACTACACAACTCATCACTTGATCCTAATAAAAATAATGGGATACTACATCCTATGAATCATTTAATTAGATAATAATATAGGTTATTGCGTTAGCTTTCCAACGCTTCGAACGGCGACAAAATCGGAGTTACGGTTCAGGAGTTACGCAGTTTCAAAGTTTTGGAAAAACAGAAAAAGCTGTCATCCGCTTCAGCTCCGCTCAGCGGACCTGGGCAGAGAAATTTCTGCAACAGAACCTCCGCTCAGCGGACCCACCTCCGCTCAGCGGACCTGCGTAAACCCAGAAAAAACCAGAACGAACCAGAACAGTTTCAGGCCCCTTATACCCACCAAAACCACTCCCAAACATCATTACAACACCAATACAACACATACAAACCATAGAAACAACCTAACATCAAGCTTTTCACGGTTAATTCATCAATCTAACTCAAAACCTAACTTTTCATCCAAACTCAATCAAGCCATAGAAAAGGAAAACAAACATGATCAATCACCACAACACAACAAGGATATCATTTAATCATCATACAATCATTCTCAAACAAACTTAAATCAAACAAAGATCACACAAGAAAATTGTGGAAATTGGAACAAGGAGAACAAGAACACAAACAAGAACAAGACTATAAGAATCATACATCCAAGATAAATTAGATTCACCCCCTTACCTTGCTATAGCAACGATCGGAATCGATTCGGTTGAGAATCCTCCATTTTCTCTTGTTTTCCCCTTTGCTCTCCTTCTTCTTCTCTTCTCTTTCTTTCTCTTCTTTTTCTTTCCATTCTCTTTCCTTTCTCACAAATATCTCCTTCTTATAAGGAAAATATCTATCCCGCGGAAATGACCAAAATGCCCCTACGCTCAAATATCGTTCAAACGCCCCAAAACGCGGAATATTACCTTAATAATATTTCCGGTACCAAAAATATGAAAACCTTCAATTAAATATTAGTCCGCCATCCCGAACTAATACCGACTGAAACAACTCCAAAAACGGTAAAATTCCAATAAACGTCACAAACGTCCAAATCAAGTATATACTTATTTTCCGGGCGATTCAACTCTCCCCCACTTAGAAGATTTCCGTCCTCGGAAATATCCCAAACACAAACAAACTTGGATACGCCCTTGCCTCCGACTAACCAACTATCAAGCCACGAAAGCAACGACACAATCAGCGCCAAACAACGAATTACTCTAGCTAAAAGCAAAACAACCAAAACACAACAACGACAACAAGATGCAATGCCCATACAATGCACTCATCGACTAACACCAAAACACAAGAAATAATCAAGACACAGACAACAACCCGGTCGCACAACATCCAAACAACCATGCCAAGACATAGCAGTCAAACATGTAACCAAAACATCTGGTGGTCTTATAATTCCTACCACATCCACTGTCCACAAATCGAACTCTAACAATTCATACACACACATACGAACCGCGCCATTTCACGCTTCCTATGCGCACTCTGATTTCCCTCAACAAACAGATTTACCAATTCCATAACCATCTTCCAGCTCCTTCTAGTATTCACCAGAAACTCATTGTTCTCTCTTAACATACTCAACCTCTTAATCTGCTGTGTCAGCTTGCACACCAGACAAAAGTCTTTGTATTATCCAATCAAAGGCAAAAGCTAATCCAAACACATACTTGTTTCACAACACAAGCCCTCATAGATCCTTAAGTGACCAAACCGTCCTCTCAGTCTGACCATCCGTTTGAGGATGATACGCCAAATTCAAACGCAACTTCGTACCCAAATTACCTTGCCACTAAAAATGACCTTCTCAAATCTTGATATCTCTTAGTAGCATCAGGATGAATACTCAAATCACTACGACGCACTTCATAAAGTCCTCTTTTCAAATCCGAACATTAGGAATACCAACTTGACCATGACATCCCATGACATTGCTCTTATCAATCCGAAGATCACCATCTTTATCTTTGACTAATAAATGTCATCTTATCAACCCATTCAAATCCGATTCCTGACCTTTTCTAATCTCATCAAGAATACCATAAGTAAGCTTTCACATAAAAAGCTCAACACTTGAAGAAGTCGCTTTACGAACCAAACTCAAATCTCACAACTGTTTCAACAATCACCATACTCGAATCATCAACATAGACGTATGCAATGGTTTCTCATAATCAACTCGTTCTGATCAAACAAATACTTCAAACTCTTGTAGTCACTTACACACACAAATCTCGATCCGAATAATTAGTGCCTTCAAATTTCCCAAACAGAAATAACAACTTCCAACTCTAAATCTTGTGACAGGTAAATCCTTTCAAAAATCTTAACTTGCATAAAAGCATAAACCTCCACTTACCCCTTGAACATTCACTTCACTCAACCAAAAACTCACATAAGGAAACTTTGCAAACAACTTCTTCTTCCTAACACGGACAAAACAATTCTCAAGTACTTAGCATGCTCATCTTCACACTGATGATACCCATACCTCAAATCAAACTTGCAAAATAAACAAGCTCAAACCAACCCGATCCATCAAAATATCAATCCTCGAAAGTGGATACTTTTCCTTAATTGTCACTTTTCTCAATTGTCTAAAATTGACACAAAGCCTGATAGAACCTTCCTTCTTAACCAACAAAACACGTGCACCCTACGGCGACACACTCGAACGAACAAACCTCTTCTCAAGAAAATCCTTAAGTTGACTCCTCAACTCTTCCGACTCAGAAGTTGGCATCCGATACGGAACCCTCGACACAACAATAGTTCTAGGAACTAAATCCATCAAAACAGAACTCCAAGACAGAATTCCTCTTTTCGATGATGAATCAATTAAACCTTCAAGAAACACTTATACAAATGCACAACTATTCGCAATTCCCACAATTGTTATTCCTCAAGAACATCCAAAGTCGTCGACAACATAAACAACATCGTACCACCTTGCACCGACTCATTCACTTCCAATATTATCAAACTAGCCAGATAAGCCTATCACATCCAATACGATTCCGTCTACTATCAACAAGAGATTAAGGGTGATCAAGTCCTCAATTTGTCAATAGGTAGCCGATAATCATAATAGAGTATAAACTATCAGTACTAACATTAATAATATTCTTTTCCAACTTTTGCTCATAGCACAGAAGCACTATGATTCCATAATTCACAAATCTCTCAAGATCATCTGAACCAGCTAACACCGACGTCCGGTAGCTACGTACCAAAACACTTCTAACAAATCCCAAGAATAAAATTCCCGAGATCCTACTCAACTCTTCATACTCCTAATTCTCACTCGAGTTCCAAAACGTTTCCAACAACCTCAATAACTCCTACAACAAAGTCTACCACAATAATTTCCTTAGTCATTGATCCAACAACGACACCTCACACAAGGCTACTCAAACAACAACTTCATAGTCCATCAGTAGCGTTAGAGCATCACAACTCTCTAAATTTCATTCTTTAGAAATAACCAAAATCTACTCCGAGACACTCCAACTTGATTAACAACCAAAGTCTTAAGTCCAAGTCGCCTTCACTTCAGAAAACAACAAATTCCAACAACACTAGTACTGCTGCCCTCAGTAGCATACTAACATCTTGCAACTGAAACATATCCGAGAAGCATATCTTCTCCCCCACTTGGCTTCAAACCACTCCTGCATACAACCGACTAGAGGCACAACAAGTACTGAAAGTGCTCCACACACTTATCACATACTGAGGAATTAAACAACGTTAGACAACACTGGCTGGACAGACCGACCTGCTCTGATACCACTAATGTAACACCCCAATTCTACCCAAAGCATTTAGGCAAGAAAATATCAGAGTATTAAAATTTCATACAACACAATTAGGATGTTACACTAAGTAACCAAACAAACACCTAGAAAATAAACAGACATCAACGATGCCAAAAGCATACACACCTGCCAATAAAATGATACATAACACACGGAAGATATGAACATATATATATACATATATCTCTCACTCTCAAAGGGGAGTTTTCCAAAATAAAGTGTTTACAATACACATCAACACATTATCACATATACATGTTCAAAGAGTCATATATAAATAAATAACAACAGACTCACGACTCCCCGGTGTTACGTATCAGAGCAACTGACAAGACCGACTAGAGAACTACCTCTTCCAAAAGACTCCCAAAGCGGCTAATCTGCAGGATGCCACTCAAGCATCAAATCAGCAGAAGGGTGAGAATATAATTCATAATGAAAGCATGACAATTATAGTAATGCCAACAAGTATCATCAAGAATCATAAAACAAAGTAATCCACTCATTCAACCACAATCAATATATAAGTAATGTGACACATGAATGATAACATAATTATAAAGACAGACAATGATGAATGAGACTCAACTATGCATATGCATGTGGTACCAAATCCGGAGTAAAACTCCCCTTGTCATTATGACAAATACACCTTTGCCGAGCATTATGCTGGGACTTCTTTCCCTCAGGAAAATACACCTTTGTCGAGCATCAAGCTACGACTAAACGTCATCGAGCATTTAGCCCCCACTGATGACCTCTTGCCACTCGGGCAAATACACCTTTTTACCGAGCATTAAGCCCCCACTGGTAATAATTGCCAATTCAGGCCACCTGCTAATAGCATTCCGCCATTAACGTAATGAAATGTTATGCTGTGCAAATATATGACTCTATTACACGACAACAACATCATCAACAATATAACACGGTCACATACCCACGTTACACTGTTTATATTCTATCCAAAAGGATACATCACCAATTAATAACATCGTTATCAATTATATCACACCATAATTACCACACAGGCATTAATAAGCACACAGCACACATTCACCGTTCAAACATACTGGCCACATCGGCATAGATGAACGTATAACACACTTATACACATCAAATTATTATTGGCCATCGGCCCACAACTTCATCAATACATCATCCACAAGTTGTAATAACAACAATTCAACAATGATATTACATCATTCTCATAACAATAATTACTTGCCATAAGGCCACACATCATGTTAATAACAAACAACCAAACATCGTCACATATCAAGAATGAACATTCATTAATACATAACACATATGAACATGATCTCATGTTATCGACAACTAATCACATACCTCGTACCAATACGACAACATTCACACAACACATCATCATGATTTATCATGCACTAGTTCACAAAACCATTTATGAAAATCAACCAACCACTACTACATCCTACATCATCAACAATTGCAACCAAGCACTATGATTATTTACCAATCATATCGCGCATATAAACAATTATGTGTTTTCATCAACAACACCTCATAACCCATTAATAACAAGCTAACCAAGCCTATGCTATCATATAAAACATCCAACTAGCTTCCTAACACTTCGAACGGCGTACGAAACGGAGCTACGGATCAAAAGTTACAAGGTTCCAAAGTTTGGATAATTGAACATACTACACAACTCATCACTTGATCCTAATAAAAATAATGGGATACTACATCCTATGAATCATTTAATTAGATAATAATATAGGTTATTGCGTTAGCTTTCCAACGCTTCGAACGGCGACAAAATCGGAGTTACGGTTCAGGAGTTACGCAGTTTCAAAGTTTTGGAAAAACAGAAAAAGCTGTCATCCGCTTCAGCTCCGCTCAGCGGACCTGGGCAGAGAAATTTCTGCAACAGAACCTCCGCTCAGCGGACCCACCTCCGCTCAGCGGACCTGCGTAAACCCAGAAAAAACCAGAACGAACCAGAACAGTTTCAGGCCCCTTATACCCACCAAAACCACTCCCAAACATCATTACAACACCAATACAACACATACAAACCATAGAAACAACCTAACATCAAGCTTTTCACGGTTAATTCATCAATCTAACTCAAAACCTAACTTTTCATCCAAACTCAATCAAGCCATAGAAAACGAAAACAAACATGATCAATCACCACAACACAACAAGGATATCATTTAATCATCATACAATCATTCTCAAACAAACTTAAATCAAACAAAGATCACACAAGAAAATTGTGGAAATTGGAACAAGGAGAACAAGAACACAAACAAGAACAAGACTATAAGAATCATACATCCAAGATAAATTAGATTCACCCCCTTACCTTGCTATAGCAACGATCGGAATCGATTCGGTTGAGAATCCTCCATTTTCTCTTGTTTTCCCCTTTGCTCTCCTTCTTCTTCTCTTCTCTTTCTTTCTCTTCTTTTTCTTTCCATTCTCTTTCCTTTCTCACAAATATCTCCTTCTTATAAGGAAAATATCTATCCCGCGGAAATGACCAAAATGCCCCTACGCTCAAATATCGTTCAAACGCCCCAAAACGCGGAATATTACCTTAATAATATTTCCGGTACCAAAAATATGAAAACCTTCAATTAAATATTAGTCCGCCATCCCGAACTAATACCGACTGAAACAACTCCAAAAACGGTAAAATTCCAATAAACGTCACAAACGTCCAAATCAAGTATATACTTATTTTCCGGGCGTTACAGCATGCAACAATTTCCACTTACAATCCCACATAATGAGTTATTAGTACCTATTTTCCTTCCTCCTGTGGCCGGAGCGGATGTGATATTGGGGTCACCATGGTTGGCAACATCGGTACCGCATGTGGCAGATTATGGTGCATTGACTCTAAATTGTTTTCATCAAGGGAAGTTTGTGACATTACAGAGTGATAAAAATTCAGCCCCAACTTAAACCCAATTCCATCAATTGAAAAGATTGCAAAGTACTCATTCTATATCAGAATGCTTTGCAGTCTAATTTATGAAGCTTGAGATAATAGAATATGATTGGTTGGATATGCCTCAAAACATTGAACCTGATTTGGCTACTTTGTTACACATGTACAAGGATGTGTTTCAAAAACCGTAAGGTTTACCATAGACCAGGGAGAACGACCATGCTATCCCATTGATGCTAGAATCAAAACCAGTGAAGGTTTGACCTTATAGGTATCCTCATAGTCAAAAAGAGAAAATAGAGAAGATGGTAAAAAAGATGTTGCAACAGAGAATAATGCGAGAATTCATCCTTCAAGAGGAGTTTGAGACGATTGAGGAATCGATGAGGTGTTTGGATATGACAGTCTCTTTACGTTTTGTATTTGGTGTCTGACCACACGATCTTGTTCTTTTGTTAAGGATCTTTTTATTTCACAATCCTTTCTTTTCAGGTTTCTTTCATTTTTCCCTAACTTTTTCCTGGACAAATTCTTTTGAGTTTCAGGTTTGCGGTCCAGCGGGGTGCCCTAATGTTTGCCTAAGTCACTTGTTTTTCAAGTTTGTTGACTTAGCAGGCTTTCTTTTCTCTCTTACTTTTTATGATTCGTTCTATTCTTTTTTGAATAAGTCGTATGATCCTTAGACGTCTTAGATTCAGTGGAAAGATTGTGACTGCCTTATTTCTTGGTTGACAAGGGATAGCCATTGTGATATCGTCATATTTCGGCCTCCTAATGTGAGGGATAACCATTACGGTTTTAAATTTCCTCAACCTTTTGAAGGACAACCATTGTTGTATCCTTAGATGCGTGCTCCTGATGAATTTTGAACACTCTATCAGGTTGTCATACCCCAAAATTTTCCCACCATATTCTCATACAAGCATCAATAGCTCAAAGCTTAATTGAGTACACACTCTCCTAATCAAATGCTCCTAAAACTAGGGTTTTGAATATCTTGGTGAAAAAGGATAAGTCAAGGCCTCAAATGGAATCCATGGTCTCTCATATGCCTCAAAGGATCCTCATGTGAAGTTGCAAGCCCTGATTCATAAGATTGACCAGTCAATTGCTCAGAAAGTCAACAGTCGACTTAAAAGTCAACTGTGGTCAAAGTACAGTCAAAACTCCTGATATTTTGTCAACAACCTTATTTGGAAGTATCATTACCATTTGATCAAGTATTGATCATGGTTCATCAAGAAAAGATCAGAAATCAACAAATTCAAAAGTTTCTAAATTAGGGTTTTCTAGGAGAAAGTCAACTGAACTTTGACCAACCATAACTTTCAGATGGAACATCAGAAATTTCCCAACCAAATCCTATCTTGAAGGAAATTTAATTCTATACAATTTTATCTCTCGCAAGCCAAGTCCAAAAATGCACCATTTGATAGATATGAGACAAAACATTACAGGTCCTTCTAGAAGATCACAAAAAAGTTGTTTCTGTCAGGAGCCAATATCATCAAGATAAAATCCTCAAATGGAAAAAAGCTTCTAACGTGGCTTGTAGAAGACATCTTGAGCTTTCTAAAAAGTCCTAGAACATTTCCATACCTAAAAAATTGAGGGAGATACGCCTTGTCAAAGTTGGCAAAATTTTGAAGAAATGCATGAAGAAGATATTGACTAAAATTGAAAATTCTCCAAATGGGCCCACATTTATTTGATCCAAACATGATTCTAATCTTGGTAGAAGTCTCCTGGCCCAATTCTATGCCATTTATTTATTTATTTATTTATTTTATCTTGATTTTTTAAATCCTTTTAAAATCAATTTAATTAAAATAAATGATGAAAAAAATCAAAGATTTGATTTAAACCTATTATATGATCAAAATATCAGAATGATATCAATATAATCGGAGCCGGATTAGTGATTAAGGGAGATTGGGAAGAGAAGAGTAAAATTGAACCAAAATTGGAAAGCTTGAATATGATTTTTAATCAAATTCCAATCTTCTTAATTCACCAAGATTTGATACAATTGCTATACCTAATTCGTGCTCTATATATGGATAATTGGTGCCAACATAAAGGGGGGGTTTCTTTGCAGTGAGATTCGTATCCTTGAGGACAAAAAATCGTGAATGAAGAGGAGGTAGCAGGCAAAGTTATAGACCGATTCAAGCCTAACATGGCATCATAATCAACTCCTCGTGGCTTTCTGGAACTATTATGATCATCACCCTTGGTTGAAACGTCCAAGAACACTCGTATACGAGTCACGATTCGCCTAAAAGTTTGCAAATTCAGTTTCATACATACACGTGCTTTTAATCTGATTCGATCATATGTTTGTGTTTGTAATGATGTTTCTATTGTTTCTGGATAATTTAATTGGATTTTAAGCGCAGGATGAAGAATGTGCCATGGCTAGGGTTAATGAGCTTCGAATTAGGGTTTTTTGATACAGGACGAATTGGACCACGATACCTGTACCATCATGCTCAGGAGGCAATTTCGACCCAGTCTATGTTCCTCCTTTGAGTTTATATTGCGTATTTCTTGTTTTAAAGATTGCAGGTGATGTAGTGACAGGCAGAACTGTCGCTATAGGCAATAGCCACGGATGAAAACCGTGGGTATAGGTCTGGATGTCCAACGAGGAAGACAATAGACTAAGGCGCGCAAGTTTAATTTGAATCTTTTATCCATGCTTTTTTTTTATATTATAATTATAGATGGCTTTATTAACATCGAATGAAAAAAGGCTTTATTACATCACCTCTGAGCCACACAGGATCCCAGCTAAGGATTTTCTAAATTTTTTAAATTTTTAATTATATAAACTTAGTTTTTTTTCTTATTTTTATTTTTATATATTATTTGTTTATTTTTATTTTCTTCAAAACCCTTTTGAATATTCTTTTTTAATAAAACTTATTCCAAATTTATTTTTTCTTTTCATAAAAACATTTATTTATTTTTAAAAATATGTTTAAATGATTAATTTGATTTAATTGCTAATAATATTTCTTTCTTGATTTAAAAATAATTAAATGGTCAATTTAATTTAGTAGGTTAATATTTTAATACTTATTAGGGTTAGACAAATTAATCGAAAAGTTATTTTTCGCCAATTTAATTAATTAGGTTGAAAACCAATAATTAATTAATTTGATTTTTATTTATTTTATTAACCACGGTTAACTTGTGCCATAATCAGGGTTTACGGGGTTCATCATTCGATCAATCATACACAGAAAACTTTCCTTTTTCTTTTTGCAGTTTTTCAGGGTTACCATCAGGGTTCTTCCGACTACGCGCCACGCAGATCAAAAAGCTAAGTCCATGACTTAATTATTATTTTAAATATCATTTTATTTTTGCCTTATAAAATAAAATTAGGGTTTACTTTCAAATGTCAATGAACTCCTCCTACACTCACCCTTTGTTGTTTATTTTTCCTTTTCCAATTTTCAGGGTTAATCAATCGGTCACAGCTTGAATGTTCGGTAACCCTAAAATTCATTCTATTTTTAATTTCTTTTTTATCCTTTTCCAATTTTCAGGGTTAATCAATCGGTCACAGCTTGAATGTTCGGTAACCCTAAAATTCATTCTATTTTTTATTTCTTTTTTATTATTACTTATGTCAAACTTTATGCTTTGTTGGGGTTTTATTATTGCTTTTTCCCCTCCCCATGGTTTATTATGTAACTGCTCCTTGACTGTATTGTGTGGCCTTGAAGGCACTTAACACTGCTTATTATTATTACTGTGTGGTTAGTTATTATAGGGAGTGATAACTTATGAATTGAATGTATAATCACTAATTATGCAAGATAAATGTAATCGAAGTTTGTAACACCCCGATATCCGCTGCACGCATCAACCGTGTCGGCCAACCGAGCATGTTACCGGCTTAATCAATAATCCCCCTAGGTCCGCTTATCGGCTGCCCAGGAAATATTGTTTTTGCCTCCCGCAGGAATCGAACCATGTACCGGGGGGTTAAGTACATAGTCATAGCAATTCCTGCTACCACTTGACCATATGTACTTAACCCCCAGGTACATGGTTTGATTCCTGCGGGAGGCAAAAACAATATTTCCTGGGCAGCCGATAAGCGGACCTAGGGGGATTATTGATTAAGCCGGTAACATGCTCGGTTGGCCGACACGGTTGATGCGTGCAGCAGATATCGGGGTGTTACATTAAAAAGGCGCCTTTTTAATGTAACACCCTGGATTTCCGCTTACCCCGCAGGGCTTCCGGCCTACCAAGCATGTCACCAGCTTAATCAATAATCCCACTAGGTCCGCTTACCGGCTGCCCAGGAAATATTGTTTTTGCCTACCGCAGGAATCGAACCATGTACCTAGGGGTTAAGTACATATTCATAGCAATTCCTGCTACCACTTGACCATTAACCACGTGATTGTGCACTCACACACCTTTTATGGTAACCTCTCTTGTTGCATGTTACTTGTTGCCTATTGCCTTGTTGCCTTGTGTTTTTCAGTGCAGAATAGCCAAGTCCCTCGAATACGAGGACGCCTCAGCAATGTTTTCCTCAGTTCATTCAGATCATAAGTCCCAATGATGTTGCCTTCGATTCGCTAATATGATCCCGTCCCTCGAAGTTGCCTACGAAATGCTGAGGTAACCTCCGGTTGCCTAATAATGATGGCTATTCTGGTCCTTCCCTTAGACTAGTTGCCCCTCTATGGCAGGGACAGTCTTATGGTGAACGATAATTGCGACGACCCTTCAACCTCTAAATAAAAGGACTTCCTACCCTCTTATGGTATGGATAGTCCTTAAAGGCTAAAAGATTTTTTTTACAAATATCAAGGTAATTTGCCTTTAATTGCATGCTCTAGTTTAAATTCCCTTTTCTACCCTTTTCTTAAAAAACTTCAATAAGGCTACGCTTATTTACGAGCTAAAGTCCTTATTTTCTTCTTCTACATTTCTAAACTTTTGGTTTCAAAACTAAAGAGCAAAGCAATTAAGAGCCCATGGATAACCATGGATGCAAAGGGTGCCTTACACCTTCCCTTTGTATAAATTACCCCCCGAACTCAAAATTTCTTTTAAAGGTTTTTTCTGTTCTTTTAGCCTTTCATTAATTTGGATAAAATAAAAGTCGGTGGTGACTCTTGCTTACCGTACATTTCAAATAAATTCAGTTCACCGTATTACACAGGTTAACTGAACACTACCTTGCCCCTAGGTTAAATGTGGGGGTTTTTCGTATAGAAAAGAAACTCCTACTTCAAGGCTCAAAGAGGTTGACAATGGATTAACTTCCTTATATCTCCAGTGTTTGGGGATTTGAAACAATGCTTGTACATCATCAACAATGTTTTACTCAAAAGCACACGAATTGAGGTTATGCGTATTATGTGTTCGTCCTTCTCCCTTCGAAGTTATCAGGCTTTATCACCGAGAGTTTGGTATCACAAGCAAAAAAAAATAAGAGCGAGACTGAATGAATTTTTTTCAAGACAAACATATCCAGTGCATTACTATTATAGTTCAAAAATAAACAAGTATTGCATATAAGCAGTATTGAATCAAAACAAGAAGGATTACGCATGAAAATGCATGACGATGTAGAGATTGCCAAACCTTGAGGAATGGACTTATTGCTTCAGAAGATCTATTGAGTCAAAGGAGATCTTCAAATAGGGCCTTCAGGTATGAATGATGATAACCTTTGCATCAATCAAGTCTTGAACTCTGTCTCTAAGTGGAAGACGATCATTAATTGAATGGCTAAGTGCCCTAGGACGGAAAACAAACCAGGTGTTAGTATCTGAACCTGTTATGCCATGATATGTATGCAAATGCATATGCATTATTTTCAAGGATCTTTATGGAATCTAGTTTGCAACATTAGAAATTGAATTTGGTCGCAACTTTATCCGAAGAACTTTGACTTCTCATCTTTTGAACATTCTTCTAAAAGAATCAAGCTCACCATATCAAGTGGGTCATAGCCTATGATGCGGGATACCTGTATTTTTTAGTTTGAAGACATACGACTAGAGGAAAATAAATACTCTTGACTCTTGATAGGAATTATGTTCTTGATAATCCTCCTATAATAGCACCTGAAATTGTGCGTCCTAAATTCCTAAGATCCTTGAAAATGTTAGTTAACGTGATATGTTATGATGACATGATGTTATGCAGATGTCATGCATTAAGCAAAGCATAAGGTAGTAGGGACAAGTAAGTGATACAAACAAAACATGCACGAAAATCAAGTGGTTAGATAACAAACAAGTCACATAAGATTCTTAGGTTTATAGCTTGCATGGAGTATGAACAAGTAACTACCCTTCCCCAAAGGTACTTTTAAAGGTTACTCAGAATGATCAGTCCCTCTAAAGCACCCTCGAACATGATACTTACATACCATGCAATGATACCTTAAGAAAGAACCTATCTGAGTTGTAGCACCGGCTAGAGATTATCCCCTCACTATGTTCCTAAAGGCCAAGATAGGTTAATGGGGTAACTAAAGGTACTTAAGCTCCGACACACCCAATGTATCTACATAAACCTCCCTCATACAAGAGAAGTATACACATAACTATAGAGGCCTAACTTAAGCGTAAACTCTCATATTGACTCATCCCCCACATACATGAGGAAGGTCGCCATGACTATGCCACTTCCTATCTTAAGGTGAACTCGTATTCGGGTATAGGATTCATCTTCCATTCAAATGCCCAAAACACCCTTGAAAAGGTAAAGCAATCAAAATAAACAAATTATAAGTGATCTAAGCTCTAAGGTAATCCCTCTTTTTAATTGTCCCCAGCTAAGTCGCCAGTTCTGTAATACGGTGGGAGAACTGAATCTTTGTTTTGTTATTTCACAAAACATGTTGCGGTAAGCAAGAGTTGCCACCGACTTTTATTTTATCCAATTTAGGAAAGGAAAAAAGAACAGGAAAAACCTTTAAAAAATTGTGAGTTCGAGGGGTAGGTTATAAAAAGGGAAGGTATTAGCACCCTTTGTATCCATGGTTATCCATGGGCTCTTAATTGCTTAGCTCACTTGTTTTTATTTGATTTGTTTGAAAGTGTAGTGTGTGTTTAGAAAAACAGTTTGTAAAAGAATTTAACTTTGTAATGATCCTTGTACGGATATATACAAAGTGTTATCTTGAAAGATGTTTAAAAAAGGAGGTGTGAAAATCATTTGAAAGTTTGAATTGTTGTGAGCAAGCAATGGTTAGAACAAGAATTGATCTGATCAATATTCTTAGTTTTGATAATAACATTATATATGAATTTTGTAAAAGACAATGTGGTACTCTAATCCTATGCATTTTCCATTTCAGGAAAT
Source organism: Vicia villosa (assembly GCF_029867415.1). NCBI lineage: Eukaryota > Viridiplantae > Streptophyta > Magnoliopsida > Fabales > Fabaceae > Vicia > Vicia villosa. The sequence continues at coordinate 155,744,037 of NC_081180.1, forward strand.
ATATAAAGAGTATGCACAATTCAGCGCAAGAAGCACTGACTCAGAAGGTTCAAGATTGCAACATCAGAACATGCTCTCGCAAGACATCAGAAGATGGTCAAGTAGAATCAAAACATGGTCTATGAAGCATCAGAAGAACTTGAGTTCAGAAGTAGAAGCACTGAAGTTCTTATGGTATCACGCTAGAAGAACTTCAAAGTCAGGAGACAAGAAGATGCTTTGCACCAAGCTGAATGACTCTGATATTCAAATGTTGTATCTACAAAGATCAGATTAGAAGCAAGTACAAGATGACAGGCTACGCTGACTGACAAAAGGAACGTTAGAAGCTATTAAAGGCAAAGACAGTAAAAGCAGGAAAAGCAAGGCTCGAGGTAGTTGACAAAAGAGTGAAACATTAAATGCAACGATGTATAGATCACGCAACGCATTAAATGCTCCTAATGGTCATCTTCTCGAAATGCCTATAAATAGTGAAGTTCTAATCAGAAGCAAGGTTACGAATTTACACAACACTTAACGCAAACAACTCTGCATAAAATTGCTGAAACGCTGTTGAATCAAACACTATCAAACTTCATCTTCAACCTCACATAACTTGTAATATTTAGTGAGTGTTAAGCTTAGAACTTAAGAGAAATATCACAGTTGTGATTACTGCTTTATAAGAAGCACTTTGTATTCTTGTAAGAATTTGTTTACATTAATTTGTAAAGGTTGCTAGAGTGATCAAGTTGTGATTAGAAACTCTAGAAGTCTTAGAAGGTATCTAAGCATTGAATTTCCTAGAGTGATCAAGTTGTGATCAGTATACTCTAGAAGACTTAGAAGGTATCTAAGTGGAAAACCATTGTAATCAAGATTGATTAGTGGATTAAATCCTCAGGTGAGGTAAATCACTCTAAGGGGGTGGACTGGAGTAGTTTCGTTAACAACGAACCAGGATAAAAATCATTGTGCAATTGTTTTTATCTTAAGAGTTTTTAAAGTCACACTTATTCAACCCCCCCCCCCTTTTAAGTGTTTTTCTATCCATCAATTGGCACCAGAGCGCCGGTTCTAAGGTACAAGCACTTAACCGTGTTAGAAAAGATTCAGGAAGAGAAAAACGCTAAGTCAAGATAGTTGAAACTCCAACACCTACATTTACATCTGGCTCTGCTGAGCAATACAATGGAAATGGTAACAATGGTTACACTAGACCACCAGTATTCGATGGTGAAAACTTTGAATATTGGAAAGATAAACTCGAAAGTTACTTTCTTGGATTAGGGTGACTTATGGGATCTTCTGGTGGATGGTTACAAACATCCTGTGAAAGCTAGTGGAGAAAAGCTGACAAGACAAGAAATGAGTGATGATCAAAAGAAGCAATTCAAAAATCATCACAAGTCTAGGACTGTTTTGCTGAATGCTATCTCTCATGCTCAATATGAGAAGATATCTAACAGGGAAACTGCCTATGATATTTATGAATCATTGAAAATGACTCATGAAGGAAATGCCAAAGTCAGGGAGACCAAAGCTCTTGCCTTAATCCAGAAATATGAAGCCTTCAAGATGGAGGATGATGAAAACATTGAAACAATGTTCTCAAGATTTCAAACTCTAACTGCTGAATTGAGAGTTCTTGACAAGGGATACACAAAGGCTGATCATGTCAAGAAGATCATCAGAAGCTTGCCAAGAAGATGGGGTCCAATGGTGACTGCATTCAAAATTGCCAAGAATCTGAATGAAGTCTCTCTTGAAGAGCTGATCAGTGCTCTGAGGAGTCATGAGATAGAGCTTGACGCTAATCAACCTCAGAAGAAAGTTAAGTCTATTGCGTTAAAATCTAATTATAAAAAAATGTACTAACGCATTTCAGGCTAAAGAAGAATATTCTGAAGAATCAGAATCAGAAGAAGAAGATGAACTGTCCATGATCTCCAGAAGGGTAAACTATCTCTGGAAAAGCAAGCATAGGAAGTTAAAGAACTTCAAAAGTTCTAAAAGGCTTGAAAAAGGAGAATCTTCTGGAAGCAGAAGATATGACAAGAAGAAGGTCACGTGCTTTGAATGCAATGAGCCAGGACATTACAAGAGTGAGTGTCCAAAGCTTCAGAAGGAGAAACCAAAAAGAAGTTTCATAAGAAGAAAGGTCTTATGGCAACTTGGGATGATTCAGATTCATCAGAATCAGAATCAGACTCTAAAGGCGAGCAGGCAAACATTGCACTAATGGCCACAGTTGATGATGGATCAGAATCTACACCAGAATCGGATTTTGAAGAGATATCCTTGGCTGCAAAGAAGAAAAAGGAAAGCATGTCATGGTACCTGGATTCTGGGTGCTCGCGGCACATGACGGGAAGAAGGTCTATGTTCCAAGACCTGGTACTTAAATATGTTGGAGAAGTTAAGTTTGGAGGGAATCAGAAGGGTAAGATAATTGGCTCAGGAACCATAAGTACTGGTAACTCTCCTTCCATAATTAATGTTCTTCTGGTAGATGGATTAGCTCATAACTTATTGTCCATAAGTCAATTAAGTGACAATGGTTATGACATAATCTTTGATCAAAATTTTTGTAAGGCTGTAAGTCAGAAGGATGGCTCAATCCTATTTACAGGCAAGAGAAATAACAACATTTACAATATTGATCTTTAGGATCTTAAGAATCAGAAGGTAACTTGTCTTATGTTTGTTAGCGAAAAGCAATGGGTCTGGAATAGAAGATTAGGCCATGCTAGTTTGAGAAAGATTTCTCAGATTAACAAACTAAATCTGGTCAAAGGACTCCCTAATCTGAAATACAAATTAGATGCTCTTTGCGAAGCATGTCGGAAAGGGAAGTTTTCCAAACCTGCATTCAAATATAAGAATGTTGTCTCTTCCTCTAGGCCGCTAGAACTTCTGCACATTGATCTGTTTGGCCCAGTCAAAACAGCACCTGTCAGAGGGAAGAAATATGGATTAGTCATCATAGATGATTATAGTCGATGGAGATGGGTAAAGTTCTTGAAACACAAGGATGAGTCTTATTCAGTGTTCTTTGAATTATGCACTCAGATCCAATCTGAGAAAGAGTGTAAAATCATAAAGGTCGGAAGTGATCATGGTGGTGAATTTGAGAACAGATTCTTTGAGGGTTACTTCAAAGAAAATGGTATTGCCCATGATTTCTCTTGCCCTAGAACTCCACAGCAAAATGGAGTTGTAGAGCGAAAGAATAAGACTCTACAAGAAATGGCTAGAACCATGATCAATGAAACCAATATGGCTAAGCATTTATGGGCAGAAGCAATAAACACTGCATGTTATATTCAGAATAGAATCTCTATCAGACCTATTCTTAATAAGACTCCTTATGAATTATGGAAGGACAGAAAGCCCAACATTTCATATTTTCATCCTTTTGGATGTGTTTGTTTCATTCTGAATACTAAAGATCATTTGAGTAAGTTTGATTCTAAGGCATAGAAGTGTTTCCTTCTTGGATATTCTGAACTCTCTAAAGGCTACAGAGTATACAATACTGAAACATTGATTGTTGAAGAATCAATCAATATCAGATTTGATGATAAGCTTGGTCTTGAAAAACCAAAGCAGTTTGAAAATTTTGCAGATATAGATATCTCAATTTCAGAAGTTTAAGAACCCAAAAGCAAAGTATCAGAAGATCAAGTTGCTGCTTCTTTAGAGAATCTCAGAATTTCTGAAGAGTCAACTGTCAAAAGATCTTCTAGACTTAACTCTGCTCATTCAGAAGATGTTATTCTTGGAAAGAAGGATGATCCTATCAAAACAAGAGCGTTCCTTAAGAACAATGCAGAATGTCAATTAGGTCTTGTTTCTCTAATTGAGCCAACTTCTGTTGATCAAGCTCTAGAAGATGCAGACTGGATAATTGCTATGCAAGAAGAACTAAATCAGTTTACAAGGAATGATGTTTGGGATCTGGTTCCTAGACCAAAAGGATTTAACATCATTGGTACAAAGTGAGTCTTCAGAAACAAGCTAAGCAAAAAAGGAGAAGTTGTAAGAAACAAAGCCATACTGGTTGCTCAGGGCTATAGTCAGCAAGAAGGTATTGACAATACAGAAACCTTTGCACCAGTGGCCAGGTTAGAATCTATTTGTTTATTGATTTCTTTTGCCACTCAACATAACATCACTCTATATCAGATGGATGTTAAGACTGCCTTCTTAAATGGTTATATAGATGAGGAAGTCTATGTCCACCAACCTCCTGGTTTTGAAGACTCTAAGTCTCCAGATCATGTTTTTAAACTAAAGAAGTCATTATATGGATTGAAGCAAGCTCTTAGAGCTTGGTATGAAATATTAAGTTCTTTCCTTCTGGATAACGGTTACAGTAGAGGAAAAGTGGATACTACTCTCTTTTGTAAAACCTTTAAAAAGGATCTTTTAATTTTCCAAATTTATGTTGTTGATATTATCTTTGGAACATCTAATGCTACACTTGGAAAGGAGTTTGCTAAGTCTATGCAGACTGAGTTTGAAATGAGCATGATGGGAGAACTCAAGTACTTCCTAGGGATTTAGATCAATCAAACATCAGAAGGAACTTATGTTCATCAAACCAAGTACGTGAAAGAACTTCTGAAGAAGTTTAATCTTTCTGAAAGCAAAGAAGCAAAGACTCCTATGCATCCAATGTGTATCTTAGGTAAGGATGAGGTAAGTAAGAAGGTAAATCAGAAGCTCTATAGAGGTATGATTGGATCTCTCTTATATCTTACTGCTTCTAGACCTGATATTCTATTAAGTGTTTGTCTGTGTGCAAGATTCCAATCAGATCCTAGAGAATCTCACTTAACTGTTGTTAAGAGAATTCTGAGGTATCTGAAAGGTACTACTAATGTTGGTTTAGTCTACAGAAGATCTGAATAATACAACTTAGTAGGATATTGTGATGCTGATTACGCTGGAGATAGAATTGAAAGGAAGAGTAATTCTGGAAGTTGTCAATTTCTTGGAAGTCACTTGATCTCCTGGTACAGCAAGAAGCAAGCTACTATTGCCCTTTCTACAACAAAAGCAGAATATGTTGCTGCTGCTGGATGTAGTATACAGATGCTCTGGATGAAGAGTCAGTTAGAAGATTATCATATATGTGAGAGTAACATCCCTATCTTCTGTGATAATACTTCTGCTATCTGTTTATCTAAGAATCTAATCTTACATTCCAAAGCTAAACATATTGAGATTAAACATCATTTCATTAGGGACTATGTTCAGAAGGGTGTTCTGTCTTTAAACTTCGTGGATACAGACCATCAATGGGCTGATATCTTTACAAAACCCCTTGCTGAAGATAGGTTTAAGTTCATTCTGAAGAATATCAGTATGGATTTATGCCCAGAATGAGAAAGATGAGAAGCTCTGATGTATGGATTAGTTTTGAAATGTTTTTTGTCTTATCTTCTTATAAGAAGTTCTGATATTGATCAGTTAGATATTTTGATTCTATTATTACTAACGTTTCATATGTCTAAGTTGATTCAGAATCTCTTTTAAAGTAAAACAGCTGTCACCAGCTATTCCAGAAGATGAACACGTGTTCACTCTATTTGGATAGGCATGCGTGCAGTTGAGGAGACGTCGCCCTAGGTAATTGTGCAAATCATTTCAAATATTACATTCTCTCTCCTAACTTCATTCATCATTAAATGCAATTGATTCTATGTTTTTCTGTAATCCTGTTCACTCAAACACATATTGCATTTCATTTCAAATCCGTCTCTATATAAACTCATCTCCATAACAGTTCATCTTTTTACATTCTCTCTCTTCATTGTCTCTTTCGTTCATCTCTCTCTCTCTTTGTTGCATAAACCCTAGTTTCTAAACCGTATCTCAGAGTGCATTCATGCTTTCATCCTCGAGTATTCAACAAAAAATGTCTTCAGCACATCTTGTTCAACACAAATATTGATATCATCCCTTGAAGACTTGTTATATTCCGTATGATGAACTGGAAGTTCTATATGAAATAATGGTGGACTTTGAAAATCTGTTAGAACATGATTTCAAAACCAAGGCTGCAATGCTGGTACAAGGTTGGTCAAACTACTTCGATAGATTGGTTGGCCCTATTTATCCTCTCTTGGTCATGGACTTATGGACTCATGCAACAGTTACTCCAACTGCTATCATCTCCTTCATTTTAGGGCATGAAGTTGTTGTAACTGAAAATATGATAAGGAAGTTGTACGGTCTTGATGACTCAGATGGAGTCACAGGTGCTCCTCCGGGAAGATTTGATTGGGAGAAAGTTGATAAAGAATTCTCTTCTTCTGGATCGGCATCTCATATCACTACTTCGTTGAAGCCTTCTTACAGAATATGGGCAGAGATTGATCTGGGATCCTTCTATCATAGAAAGCTATATCTTGCTGCTACGTATGTTAATCAAGATCAGAAGAATGTACTTTTCTGCATTGGAAAAGGTACGAAAGTTAATCTCTCTCACATTCTCTTTCAACATTTGAAGACAAATATTGAAGAATCAAGAGATGAAGAACGTAAGAAGAATCCAAATTTCAAGAAGAATACTATTCCTCTTGCCAGAATGATTTCAGACATTCTGATGGAATGTGACTTGATGGATGTTCTGAGAGCTGTTGGTTCACCCAAGTTCTTAACTGTCATTCAAGGACGCATTCTGAATTCTTTTGATTTACAAAGGATGCAGCTGATTGAAAAGATAACTTCTATTCCAAGAATATTTCTAGATATTCTGACTAGAAGAACTCCTATTGAGAGCTTCTCTCACATGTTCAAAGAAGAGCTAGACAAGTCTGTTAAGCGCTATTTGAAGTCATGTGTCAAAGCTCAAACTTCTCTTGATCCTGCGTGGATTCGAGGAAGAACTCTTCCATCTCTGGATGAGTTAGGAAAGAAAGAACATAAGGAGAAAAAAAGAGATTAAAGAGAAAGGTCTCAGAAGTAGGACATAAAGCTAAGCCAGCTAAGAAACAGAAGTAACCTTTCGATCCTATCAAGGTACAATCTGATGATTATCTTGAAAAACGGATTAAGAAAGCTTTTTTTGCAGATTCTTCTGCTTGTTCCTCTCAGAAAAATCCTCCTTCTTCTGTTAACCAATCCTCTTCTTTAATCATCAACAGTAACCATCCTTTTACTTCTATACCTTTTCTGAACCCTCAACCACTAAATATTATCCCCCAAACACCTTCTGAAAATCCATCGTCATCCTCCTTCACCACAGATTCTCTACCTTCTGTAACCCCTCTGTTCTCCAGAAAATCAAAACCTACAGTCTTCTGTACCCTAATTATCGTTTCACCTTTAACCCTCCTGAACCATCTATTGATATATGCTTTGACTTGTTCAAACTTAAGTTCAGAACAAGGATGGAAACTCTGAGAGCTGCTCATGACTCCAAGTTGGATCATGGTGCTATTCGAAGTTTGTGGAAAATCTTCAAGAAGGAATTTCAGATTGATGCTATGAACATCGAGAAGAGATACTTGGCTGAGGCATCTGGTTCTCCTGGTTGTTTCTTGGAAGCTGATGATGGTAGGTACTATCATCTAATCAGAAATTGGAAATCTCTTGAAGAGAAGAAGTTTGTTGATGAGCTTGATGATGAGCCTTATCTCACCATGGTCGTGTGGAAGCCTCATTTTTATGTTCTGACTGGAGACTTTCAGTCGTTATTCAACTGGATAAGGGAGAATCCCTCAGAGAAAGCACCAAATATGGTATATCCTGCTGTTGAATATCCATCAGAATTTGCTGCTCCTACTCCTCCAAGGAATCTGGCTGAGATTCTTCAGGCTCTTGAGAATGAAGATTCTGATATTCCTGCTCCAGATTATGCTGAAGATGCTTCTTTGTCAGAAGCTGATGCTGAGAATCAAGCTGCTGAGAATCATCCTGCTGAGAAACTTCCTGTTCAGGAAAATCAAGATGATGTTCTCATGATTGATGCTGCTGTTGAGCATGCTATTCCTCTGAACGATAGTTGTGAAGCTTCTTCTGGTGAACCTTCTGTTCTGGTGAACACTATGAAGGCTCTACAAAAGAATCAAGCTGATCTTGCTTCTCGTTTGGATAAGCATGAAGATACTCATAATGAGTTTCGCTCAGTTATGAAGACGCAGACTGAAAGCACTTCTGAGATCCAAAACCTTCTGGCCAAGATAGTTTCTAAGCTAGGCTAGTCGTATGTGTCTTGGTCTTAGTTGTTCTCTTGTTTCTTGCATCTGCCTCTGTCTTTTGTATCTTCTGATATTTTATTGAATCAATGAAATATTATCTTCTTCACTCATATTGTTTTTCATCTGAATCTTTTAAATGCTTTTTGATGTTATGACAAAAAGGGGGAGAAACATGATAATTGATTTGGTTTACTATATCAATTGTTGGGATTAAGTCTCAACATTCCTAACAATATTTGCAAGTTCTATGTCTTTGAGATTTTTTTGCAGGATTGATGATATTCTGAAAAAGCTCAACATCAGAAGCAAATACATGGGAAAAGCAATTCTATACAAAAACATGTTCTTGGAATTTGAAGTAAGCTTAGTGTTGTGAAGCTTCAAATATCAGAAGCAAGAAGGAAGAATGTTCTGATATTCTCGTGGCAGAATATGCTCTAACACGTTCTTATCTCTCTTATGTTCTGATACATTTTTCTTTTTAAGAACTTATCAAAGCTTGCTCTGATACATGTTCCTTCTTAAAAAGAATGCTCTGATTCATTCATGCCCTAACTGTTTGTCTAGTTTGTTTTGAAACATTTCAGGATGTAAAGATGCTCTGATGATGCTCTAATACATTCAAGGATGTTCTGATACAATCAAGCATGCTATGACTCAAGAAGAAATTCAAAGATCTGAAGCTGTCCTATGGAAGCAAGAAGCAGAAGCTCTGAATGTTCTGAAGTTCTAGGAAAATGTGAATGTCTCAACTGAAATGGAACATATTAAGGGAAGTATTTTATTTATAAATTCATCTAGTATTCATTTCAGGGGGTATTGTTAATCTCAGGGGGAGATTGTTAATCTTAGGGGGAGACATATTCACACTATGTTTATATGCTAATGCTATAACTGTGTAATTGTCTTTAGTCATATGTTATTCTGATTGCAAATTCATATCAATTATATATGTTTTTGTCATCATCAAAAAGGGGGAGATTGTTAGAACAAGAATTGTTCTGATCAATATTCTTAGTTTTGATGATAACATTATATATGAATTTTATATAAAACAATGTGGTAATCTAATCCTATGCATTTTCCATTTCAGGAAATATATAAAGAGTATGCACAATTCAGTGCAAGAAGCACTGACTCAGAAGGTTCAAGATTGCAACATCAGAACATGCTCTCCCAAGACATCAAAAGATGGTCAAGCAGAATCAGAACATGGTCTATGAAGCATCAGAAGAACTTGAGTTCAGAAGCAGAAGCACTGAAGTTCTTATGGTATCACACTAGAAGCACTTCAAAGTCAGAAGACAAGAAGATGCTCTGCACCAAGCTGAATGACCTGATATTCAAATGTTGTATCTATAAAGATCATATCAGAAGCAAGTACAAGATGACAGGCTACGCTGACAGACAAAAGGAACGTTAGAAGCTATTAAAGGAAAAGTCAGTAAAAGCAGGAAAAGCAAGGCTCGAGGTAGTTGACAAAAGAGTGAAACATCAAATGCAACATTGTACGAATCACGCAACATATTAAATGCTCCCAACGGTCATCTTCTCAAAACACCTATAAATAGTGAAGTTCTGATCAGAAGCAAGGTTACAAATTTACACAACACTTAACGCAAATAACTCTGCACAAACTTGCTGAAACGCTGTTGAATCAAACACTATCAAAGTTCATATACAACCTCATATAACTTGTAATATTTAGTGAGTGCTAATTCTAGAACTTAAGAGAAATATCATAGTTGTAATTATCGCTTTATAAGAAGCACTTTGTACTCTTGTAAGAATTTGTTTACATTAATTTGTAAAGGTTGCTAGAGTGATCAAGTTGTGATTAGAAACTCTAGAAGTCTTAGAAGGTATCTAAGCATTGAATTTCCTATAGTGATCAAGTTATGATCAATATACTCTAGAAGACTTATAAGGTATTTAAGTGGAAAACCATTGTAATCAAGATTGATTAGTGGCTTAAATCCTCAGGTGAGGTAAATCACTCTAAGGGGGTGGACTGGAGTAGTTTCGTTAACAACGAACCAGGATAAAAATCATTGTGAAATTGTTTTTATCTTAAGAGTTTTTAAAGCCACACTTATTCAAACCCCCCCTTTCTAAGTGTTTTTCTATCCTTCAGCAATCAGGAGTTACCTACCCTAAATTTTAGTCTTTCTTGTTCTTTTCCTTTCGTTTAATGGAAAGAGACTATCCACACCATTAGTTAGTGGGAAGTCCTTTCATTGGATGTTAAGGGACATCGAAGGGTCGTCCAATGGTCATAGAAGGCAACATGTAAGGATATCTTAGCACTCATAGTGACTATCATCATTTTATCGTAGCGTCATCGAGGGACAAGATCATATCATCGTAGGGAACTCGAAGGTATTATGATCTTTATATCGAAGAGACTATGATGATTTTGTAGGCAACATTTACTAAGATGTCTCTACGCTCGAGAGACTTGACCATGTTATCGTAAGGCAACAAAGAGAGGATACCCTAAAAGTGCAAGTGTGAGAGGTGTTTGATTTCAGTTTTTATCTTGAAGTTAGTGAGCTAGCGTTCAATTGTTATATTTCCATGCACACCCTAATTACTAACAGTTTAAATATGCACAGAAAATTAAAGTTCGGAAGGTAAAGTTCCTACGCTATTACTGGGCTTCGGGATGGGGATTACAATAAAAACCTTGTGGGAAAATAAAGTGCGGAAAAATAAAGGCCCTGAGTTACTATTACATCCCCTAAGGAGTTACATAACTGGTAAAAAATGCGGAAATAATATATACAAATCAAAATGGATTATAAATGATTATCCATGAGATAGTCCAATAACTCCATGGTAGTAATACCTCACAAACGAAACCAACTGTTAGTAGAATAACAGTGCATAAAATAATATATGAATGATGGAAAAAAAAAGATGAACAAATACTATCAAAGAGAAATCTACCAATTAAATTATAAGAAGTGAAATTAAACATTTTTTTGTATTTTTTTAGATATTAGAAAATATAATAAAAATAAAATGCATTTGTATTTTTGGAATAATCAAGAAATTAAAATATTATTAACACAAAATTAACAATAAAACTAGAATAGAAATAATAAAATAAAGGAGGTCAAAAAACAGTAAATGGGGTGTAACAAAGTAAGAGGCGTTGGGCTTTTAGAGAAGATGGACCCAAGAATCACTTGAAGACTCAATCAAAAGGAAGGAGGTGTAGATTGAATTACGTAGGCAACTTGGAGCAAACCGGATGGGCCAAGGAGAGACTGAATTATGAGGCCAAAAGCAAAATTAAAAACCCTAGCTGAACCAAAAATCGGTCCATCCCCTTTTCTGACTCCATTTCCACCCCCTTTCTTCTCAATTTCACTACTCTCTCTCCTAATCCAACACTCTTCATCTTTCAAACTATGTTCAAACAACAAACTCTCCATAATTTGTTCTCTAATGTCCATATGCTTTCAATCAACTACAAAAATGGCCCTCTTATTCTTACTTCTCTAAAGAACTTCTCATACTCTCAGAATTAAATGTTACACACAAAGAAATAAACCATAACAAGTCAAGAATAACACAATTGCGTAATGAAATGAAGCTACAAAGATATCACCAATCAAATGATGCAGTATCAAATCGAGAAACTAGCAACTATAATATGACAAAATGTTACCGATCAAAGAATCAGTCATGTATTAGCTATTGTGACGTGCAAGTCACGATATGTTGTTGTGCTTGGTGTGTCGATCCATTGTAATTGTTGCGGATGATTGTTTCGAGTGTTGTTAGCTTCTGCGATTTGAATCAAAAGGTCTCTGGTGGATGTTGTGAAGCGTTCATACGTACCATTTTCTTGCTGTATTTGGCCATAGTTAAGTGATGAAGCTGATGGCCGAAGGTTTTATGGTTATCATGCGATGGAAACAGGCGCACCGTTGTTCCCTGAGCGGTAAGCTGGTGGTGGTCGCGAAAAGCTGCAGGTCGGACCTCTCTTCTCTTTTCCTTCTACTTAGAAATTCAATTCACTGATTATTATCCTGCCATAAAAAAAACAGAAACAGAAAACAGGTTATTTGTAATATTGAAAGTTTGAGAATTTTAATTTGTGGTGAACTCAATTGTTTATGGCTTGAAATTGTTTCTAGTATGATTTTTTGTTAATGTCATGAAAAATTTTATGAATGATTGAAGAGAGTTTGGTTTTGTAGATTTTATACAAGGTGTGTTTTGATAAAAAAATGGCTTGACTAAAGAATAAATATAAAGATTTGACTTATATATATATATATATACATACATACATGTATATATATATATATATATATATATATATATATATATATATATATATATATATATATTTTATATATATATATATATATATATATATATATATATATATATATATATATTATATAGTACGGAGTGTTAATTTTTAGTGTGTGAATGTGAGATCAATTGAAAAATGGTTGATAAAAAAAGTGAGACGTTAGATCTAGATGATTGCCAAATTGTCTGTGAAAAGGTGGAAAATTTATATGTGGTATAAAATTATTAGTTTGTTAAAGAGCAAGAGCCATCAGAATTGACATCATATGATTGAAAACAAAAAAAAAAATTAGGGAGGGGGCCTCATATGGAAATCATTGGCCAAACAAATAGAGGGTTTGAAAAAATGTATGAAAAAAAAAAAGATCTGTAAAAATTGTGAGTTATTGTTGGTTACTGTTGATGAAGGTTAGAAAATTGTTGATGATCGAAAAAAGAGAGTGGGAATCCTACTATTTATAGACTATAATTAGATTAAAAATCAATCCTAAATAAGGAAATGATCCAACCCAGAGGCCCATGGACCTTCTTGGTCCCAAGATTAAGAACCTGGACGTACTTGTGTCCAGGTACGTCTAGGTGGAAAAAAAGATAAAAAATAGTTTAAAAAAAAGATAATGCACCAAGCGGGATTCATACCTGTGACCTTCTGTCTGCAAGTCTTTCCTTCTTACCAAATGTGCTATGTTATTTATTTTAAATAAAAAAACCAATTGAAATTGTATGAAGCATAGGCAAACATTTTTCTATTTATTAAACTATTATATTTTAAAATAGACTTTAAATTGAATATTTATAAAACATAGGATGTCAATGTAAATGAACCCAAAATTTTAAAAATAAATTTGAATAGTTTGAAAAGTGCGGGCAAATTTTGGGGTACAACAATATGTCACCAGGTTTTCCTTGGCACACTTGTACTCTTTAGTTAGTTATTTTACTACCAACTCTAAGTCACCTTTCATATCCACATCTCTGATGCCCACATCTAATATAATTTGGAGTCCTATGATCAAGGCTTCATATTCGGCCTCATTATTAGAGCATTCTCCCTAAATTTTGTACCTGAATTTTGGTTAGGATTCCATCTGGCGACACCATGAAAATGCCTACCCCAGTGCCTTCTTTTTGTCGAGACCCATCAAAGTATAATTGCCAAGATTTTGTATCTACGTAGGCTTCTGTGATGTCGACCACTGAATGGTCAGCAATAAAATTAGCAATAATTTGGCCTTTGACTGCTTTTAATAGGACATACGTAAGTGAATATTAAGTTAATGTTAATGCCCACTTACCAATTCGACTGTGTAAGATAGGCTTAGACAACATATGCGTAATAACATCATAGTGGGAATAAACAGAAACTTCAACTGGTTTTATATATTGTTTGAGTTTACTAGAAGAGCAGTACAAACATAAACACAACTTTTCAATAGCAGTGTACCTAGTTCCAGCATCGTTTAACACTCGAGTAAGATAATAAATGGCTCTTTCAACACCATTTTCGTCGTCTTGGGCCAACATGCTACCCAACGTCGACTCGGACGCTGAAATATACAATTTCATGCTCTTATTTCTGCTAGGTGGTTCCAACATGGGAGGTTTCATCAGATACTTATTTAGGCAATCGAACACCTTTAGGTGACGATGCTCCCATTTAAACTCTAACTATTTACCCAGACGTAGAAGAGGAGAGAATGCCAAAGTCTTGCCACTCGTGTTTGACAAAAATCGTCTCAAGAAGTTTATCTTCCCCAACAAAGACTGTAACTCCTTCTTGGTAGTTGGCGCTTTGTTATTCAAAATTGCCTTAGTCTTGTTCTGATTTATTTCAACTCCTTTTTTATACACCACGAACCCTAAAACGTCACTTACACGAACACAAAAAGCACATTTCAATGGATTCATTTTCAATCCATATTTCCTCATCCTTTCAAAGGATTGTCAGACCATTCCCTGAGGGTGATTTAACTACAATGTCATCAATGTACACTTGCATAAATGTGCATATGAAGTCATGGAGCATTTAATTCATTGCTCTTTGATACGTTGCCCAACATTCTTCAACCTAAAAGGCATTACCACCCATTTATAAGTTCCTAATGCCCCAGGACATTGAAACACTATTTTAAGAGTGTCTTCTTCAGCAATAAAGATTTGATTATAACCAGAATAACCATCCAAAAAACTTAAATACTCATGGCATGTGGCTGAATCTACCAACATTTCTGCCATAAGCATTGGGTATTCATCTTTTGGAGTAGCTTTGTTCAAGTCCTTAAAATATACAGAGACTCTAAGTGTTCCATTCTTCTTAATCACAGGGACTATATTAGCTAACTATTCAACATACCTGGTTGTTCTGATGAATTTACTCTTTAATAATAGTTCAATTTCAATCTTTATTTTTTACAACATTTCTGGGGTGAACCTCCTTGGAAATTGCTTAACTTGTCATTTTCCCTCACGGATAGGCAACCTCATTTCAACCATCTCTCTACTGAAACCAGGAATTTCGTTGTAATCCCGTGCAAAATAATCCCTAAACTCCCTAAGCAACTCAATCACTTGTTTCTTCATTGCTCCATCGACCTTGGTGCTGATGTACGTGATTCGCTTTGTGATTCCGTCCCCCAAGTTGACTTCTTCCAAGGGATCTCGCGCTTGCATTCTTTGAATACCATCTCTTGGGTCTTTTTTAAACCCCAAAGGCTCATCATCATAATTCCAATCAAGCCTCCGGCTTTCTAAAGTTATTGGTTGGCTGATTTGGCCAATATTTTCTGTCAACGTGGCTTTAGGTGTCATATTTATTATGTTACTATTGGCCTCTAAAGCCATATTTAATCTGTTTTCGGCTACATAGGCTAAAATCCTTGCCACAACTTTTGACCCAGGCATCGTCACTATTATTTTCAGCATCCCACCCATTGGATGGTAAACCCATTTCATCAGCTAGATGTTTGTCCACTTTTCTTGGTCTAAAATGAAACCATGTGTGGGATGCAGGGTTAAAACACTTTCGGTATCTGGGCGTGGCTAGAATAATTCATGTTCTGGATAACATGGAGGTATTGTCGCTAATTCCTTATCAAAACAAAGTTCCTTCTATTCACCATTTTTGCATCAGCAGTGAAGTAACCATGATCAGCTTCTATATTCTCAACAATATGATCTTCACGCCAAATTGACACTCTTTGGTGCAGCTTCGAAGGTACAACTCCTATTCCATGAATCCATTTGCGCCCTAAGAGCAAATTGTAATTTTCTTTGGATGGAATTACCATAAATAATGTTGGTCTCACAGTCGATCCAACTGACAAAATTACTTGAATCACTCCCAAGATGTGGCTTGTCTTCCCCTTAAAGTTTGACAAGACCATGTTGTGTGGGCGTAGGTCTGTGTCGACCTTTACGATCCTTTTCAGCAATGATTGAGGCATTAAGTTCACTGCGGAACCCCCGTCAACGAAGAATTTATTTACTAGAAATCCATCCACTTTTGCCCTTATGAACAAAGGCTTTAGCTGATACATCATGTTGTTACGACTAGCTTTAAATTTTGAGTTATTCTAACTTAAACTACAGAGTTGCCACTTATGTTTTTATTTTATCCTAAGATAAGTGTAAATACGGAAGAAAAAAACCTAATGTTAGAGAAATTGGGTAAGTTGAGAAATTAGGGTCAAGGGAAGGTGTTAGGCACCCTTAACCCTTACTTAAGGTTTTACATTTTACGATAAGAGTTTTAGGGTAAGATTTATAAAAAGTTGTGGTTAAAGGTGCACTGTAGGGTAGAGAATAAAATCTCAAATCTACTTAATTTTAGGGAATATGGACTCGTTTCGGTTGCCCAAATGCCTACGTACCTCTTTATTGGAGGATCAGAGTCAACGTAGTTTGTAGTTATTTGTTGGTGTTTTTTTTATGGGATTGTACGTTATTTTGTATGTTGAATGTGCTTTACTTAGTTTGCAGTTTTTCGTAGTTCGTAGGTGTGATTAAAAGATTTTTTAGTGTACAATCCCTATTTTTATATTATATGTATTGAATAATTAATAATTAGTGTTTTAATTGAATTAGAATATTAAGTACTTTTTAATAGAAATAGAAATCTGAGGTTTATTAACTTAGAGAAACAAAAGTAACTTTAAGAGTTTATTTTACAACTGTGATATAATTTTGGAATGCAAAAGTTATTTAGTAAAAGAGTATAATTTATGGATTTATAAAGGAGATAGTAAAGAGAAAATTATTTACAGGTTTTTTCAATTATAATTATAATAAATCTTACAAAATTAAAAGATTGGTAAAAGAGTTAAATATAAAGCCATTTGAAATTGGTTATAACGTACAACAGGAATTAATATTTTAATGATTTTAGCAATTAAATAAATCCTTTTTTTTTCAACATGATGAGATATTTGACTAAGCCAACTTTATTAATTAAACTAGTCGTTATTTCTAATAAGAACATAATTTTAGTTATTAATCTTCTAAATTATTTGTTAAACAAAATAATAATTGCTACATATTAGAAGATGTCAAATAATTAGTTATTACATTATTAATTTATTATTCAAATTATTTATTTAATGTAAGAATATAGATTAAAATTTATTAATTAAAATCAGGGGGTGTATTTTATGTTCATGAGTAATTTTCAGGGGGTGTTAATAGATACAAGCCTGACCCAATAGACATTTTCGAGTCCGTCAGGCACTGTGTAGGCTCGCTTATGATGTTACGGTGGGGTTGCAAGATCTTGATCGTTTGATCCAAATCTAATTGTCCAAAGAGTTGCGATCTGGGGCGTAGATCCAGAATGAGACGATCTAACGGTCTGCATGTGAGCTGGACCGAGGGACCATGGCAAGGGTTACGCATAAGATCATTATTATTATTATTATTATTATTATTATTTTAACAAATTGCATTTTTTATAAAAAAGAAAAGGGCTGGTTATAACGATTCATTCCTCTTTTCTTTTTTTATCCGCTCCTCTCTCACTTCTTACCAATTCTCTCTCACTTTTCTGCAAAAAAGGAAAACCCAGAAACATAACCACCACCCATGAACTCCAACAACAACACAAGAACCCTAACCCCAATTGCTAACCTTAATCCCCAAAATTTTCAGATTTAAGCAATTTCTACACAATCAGAACAAAGCCCTAAGCTAAGTTTCATTCGATTTAGATGTTAGGGATTTGATTTTGTATAGATTACAGAATTGATTTTGTACCACTTTTAAAATTAGGGATTTAAGTTTTCATGAGTTTTAATGTGAGATTCGATTATTATTCTAATTTTGGAAGTTTGTAATCAGATTTTGATTTACTGATAAATGAAACAATCAATTTCGTCTATGTCTATATTTGATTTATTTCCGAATTTGTTTCTTCCTTATTTGATTTTGAGTGATTGTTGATTTAGATTTTAGGGTTTGTGTTGGTAGAGGGCGGCCGCTGCGGGGAAGAAGATGAACAGGGTTCTAAACCCTAATTTAATGTAGTCAACAATTTCCAAATAAACAATAATAATAAAAAAATAAATAAATTAATATGATAATGTTAATACTTAATTGTTCTCTTACATTCAGGCTTCATTATATATATGATAATGTTAATTACAGAATTGATTTTGTACCACTTTTAAAATTAGGGATTTAAGTTTTCATGAGTTTTAATGTGAGATTCGACTATTATTCTAATTTTGGAAGTTTGTAATCAGATTTTGAAAACAATTAAGTATTAACATTATCATATTACTTCATTGTTTTGTTCTCTTACATGCAGGCTTCATTATTTTGTTCTCTTACATTCACCACCATATTACTTCACTGTTTTGAAATCCATTTACTCATGCAGCAATTGCCATGGATGCATTGCTTGGTAATATCTTCTTTTTTTCTTATCCTTGTAACCACCATGGATGCATTGCATGGTAATATCATATTTCCAACTATTAACATGCAATAGAAAGAAATAATATTTTTCAAGTGTTCTTCATTTTGCAAACAAAAATGCAAAGGAAAGAAATAAAACTATCATTATCAAGTTCAAATGTGTGAGAGAGAGAAGTGAATGGCTTCCTTTGTTATTGTTATGGCTTCCTTTGTTTGTAGTCATATTAAGCCATTGTGAATCAATCCTCCCATGCAAAGTTCAAAAACAAGCAGTGATGTTTCTGATAGCAGTAGCTCTCAAACCGAACTTGAGAATCACTTTTACGCTTCTTCCTACGCTGAGGAAAAGGTTATGAACATGAAAGTTCAAACTAAAAGAAATAAGCTAAAAAACAAGCTTAATAAATCAGTCACAAAACATGGGAGAGAATATAAACTACATTTGCTATTACATATTCACTTATGCATGGAAGATGTGGTTGTATTTTTATGCATAATAGCCATAGAAATATAGAAATATGTAATGAGGACGGAAATAAAACGTTTTTCTTTTTCTGAGTCGGGGGAGTCTTACTTGTATATGCATGCATGTTATGTTGTCTTGCTACATCTTGTTTTTATTACCTTTTATCCACACATTTCCTTAAACTTTTGATTGAACAAATTGAGTTTGTCTTTCAATGGTTTGGCTTCCTGTCTATCCATTGAAAATTGAACGAACCTGAAAATCACTTGCCCACATGAACACATGAGCTGCAGTTTCGGTACTCCACTGTAAACCATTGATTGTTTCCATCTTCTAAAACTAGTAACAAACCCGTGCATACTTCTAAAACTAGTAACAAACCCGTGCATACGCACGGGTTCTGGTCTGTTGCGCGTATTTGTGTACATAATATATTTATTTTAAATAGAAGGTTCAAAAAAGTATTTAGATCAATAATAAACTTTTTCATAAATAAAAATATTTAGATCAATAATAAATTTTTTCCATATATCATTTTTGAATTAAAAACTATTTGGATCATAAATATCATTTTTCATATATAAAATATATAGATCAATAATAGATTTTTTCCCGTATACAAACTTCATATTTGTTTAGGTATCATTTACAAAAATATTTGGATCAATATAAATTTTAGTATATAAAATAATTAGATTAATAATAGATTTTTCTTTCGTATAATAATTTTGAATAAAAAATATTTCGATTTTAAATACTATTTTTTTATATAAAAATATATAGATCAATAATGGATATTTTTTTCGTATACAAATATTACTTTTGTTTAGATATCATTTTAAAAAATATTTGAATCAATGGTAAATTTTCGTATATAAAAATATTTAGATTAATTATAAACTTTTTTCCGTATACCATTTTTGAATAAAAAATATTCGGATCATTAATACCGTTTTTTATTAAAAATATATAATTCAACAATAGATTTTCCCCGTATACATACTTCATTTTTGTTTAGGTATCATTTACAAAAATATTTGGATAAATAGTAAATTTTCGTATATAAAAATATTTTGATTAAAAATAGATTTGTTCTCGTATACCATTTTTGAATCAAAAATATTTGGATTTCGTATATAAAAATATATACATCAATAATAGATTTTTTTCCTGTATACAAATTTTAATTTTGTTTAGGTATCATTTACAAAAATATTTGGATCAATATTAAATTTTCGTATATAGAAATATTTAGATTAATAATAAATTGTTTCTCGTATAATATTTTTAAATAAAAAATATTTGATATAAAGTAATATTAAAAAAAAGAAAGAAATTGTAATTGAATTAGATGACATCATCAATTGATCCAAACTTGACAACAAAAGGCATAATAAAATAAACATGTAGTTGAAATAGAATAAAGTAACATCATTGGTTTGGGAAAAAAGTAAATTTTAGATACAAATTGCCCTCAATTAGATGAGGTGACAAAATAAGAAAAAATGGAAGATGAGAGATTTCTAAATCATCTAAATTTTTTTTATATTATAGATTTTACATAAATATTCTACATAGCTAAAAAAACATAAATAAACACCAACTTTTTAAAAAAAAAATTATAACATATATAAATAGTTTATAATCATAATATTATCATATAATCATAATATTTGATATAATAACATATATAAATAGTTTATAATCATAAATAGTTTATAATATAAAAAATTTAATCATAAAAATAATGATTAAAATTTAATATATAGAAGTAATGATTGGATGAGAAAGGTATGAACATGTTAACTATTAGCAAATTATATGTCAAAGTAATTAACAATAAACCAAGTAAACTATTTCAACCGTCTAAAAAAGT
Organism: Vicia villosa; assembly: GCF_029867415.1. Lineage (NCBI taxonomy): Eukaryota > Viridiplantae > Streptophyta > Magnoliopsida > Fabales > Fabaceae > Vicia > Vicia villosa. The sequence goes on from NC_081180.1 coordinate 155,764,813, forward strand.
TATAATAATTTTATTACATAAACACACTGACACACATATCAAAATAATGATAAAATCACATATTTTTGGAACGGTGATATAAAAAAATTTGGATCAAAATTAATAATGATTAATATTTATTTTTAATTTATTGGATCAATACGATAATAGTGACTCTAATGGTTCTAAATCATGATTAATATTTTATTTTTAATTTATTGATAAATTACCTTTTAAGTTTTATTGTTAATTGATTGATAAATATAACAAAAATTTGAATTAAAAAATGTTTCCTTTTCCATTGCAAAAATAACATAAATTAATTAATTTTTTCAAATGACAATAAATTCTTTTTATACTATTTAATATATTAACAAATTTGTTTCAAAAACTAAACATTTAAAAGTCTATATGAAAAAGTCAATGCAGTTTCTAGATGAAACTGATTTTTTTTTCCGTATTTGGATATAGATGAGTTAATTTCATTTCCTTTTTGAAAATTCATTGTTGCCAAGATTTAAAATCACAATCTGCCTCATATATATATATATATATATATATATATATATATATATATATATATATATATATATATATATATATATATATATATATATATATATATATATATATATATATATATATATATATATAAATCACAATCAGTATTTTATAAAAAGAACAGTCCATATCAACCAATTAAAATTAAATCACAATTTTAAAATATTTAACTTTAAAAAAATATACTAATAGAGATTTTGAGTAAAGGAAATTAAGTATTTTATAAATCAAACAATCAATATCAACTAAGTATATTCATACATAATATATTCACGATCAAAATCAATTATACACCTTAAATTTTTTTTATATATAAAATCAATATTATATAATACATAATCAGCATTTGTTATAATGTAATTATTGTTTTTAATTTTTAATTTAAGAAATACCAATGTAAGGTAACAGTATAACTTTTACCTTATAAACACTACTCTGTTAATTAAATAATTTATTTATCTTTTGCCTGAGTTTGTTGATCGATTTCTCTCTATTTTATATATTAAACAATCAATATCAACTAAGTATATTCATATATAATATATTCACAATCAAAATCAAATAAGTATTTTATAAAAAAAAATTAAGATAAAATATTATAAAAGAATTGTCCAGTTTGGTTCCACTACATTCTATTTTAAATTATATATTAAATATATTTGTAAACCTATAAAGTTTATTATTTTACTTACTATAAAAATTTAATCAAACTTTAATTTATCCTCACCACATTACACATCTTTATCAAAGAAACAATACATCAAAATTCAGCAATGCTTTTATTCCTATGCATATGTATTGAGAAGAAGACCAAGTGTGACTGGAGCAAGAACAACCTGTAAAAGAATTTCAAATTAAATTGTCATTAATTAAAATTCAGGTTAGTGTTGTCAATTGCATAAAACAATGATATGTACAAATTTCACTAACAATTCATGTTAAAAATTGTATCATTGTGTTTGTAATTTAAATGTTTTATAGGTATCTCCAAAAGTATTACAATTACAACCCTATTTAGTTGTGTTATCACTGACTCTTACTTAAATCTGGATATGCTCTGATATAAATTTTTTTCTGCAAATACATAATCGGGATTAAGTCACATACCTGGAGAATTGATAAACCCTGCAAAAATAAATTTTTATGAAAGAGATTTGTGAGAAAGAAATTTGATAATTTATTTCAAATATTAAATGTCAAAAAGTACTCTGTAGAAATATTCAGATAACACACCATATCAGCTTAATTTAATTTTTCTGACTGCCCTGTGATATCCTAGTCAATGTTACTGTTAGCTTGAACTTTCCATGTGTATGACTTTCAATTTCTGCAAGTTTCACAGCAACTTTAGGAGATAGTGATAAGAGGTTACCAAATGCAATAAAAAGTATATGTAAATACAATAAAAAAAGGTTCATATCATAGAATCGTGTTCTCAACATTAAAAACTATTCATATGTTGCAACAATAAAAAAAATCAGTTCAACACCATTGAAATTAAAAGTATAAATATTTAATAATGTATAACCCAAATTATTTCTACTATGCACCACTGCTGCCTCATACATCAAAGGAGAAAACCTGCAAAGTCAAAAACACAAAAGTTGAGCAAAGTGAAATCTAAAAGAAGAAGATGGTGAAATCTGTAAAACACAAAAGGCGAAGAATCAAAAATCGCAACATCATAGTTTCAATATTAGTCACGGTTTGATTTCAGATCTGGTGGTTTCGATTTCAGATCCGCCTGGAGGCCGTTTCATATCACAGTAAAACAACCTGGAAAAAAACATTTAATAGATCTGAAAAAGAAGAAGAACATCTATTGGTGAAACAACACAAAAAAAAACTATGAAATCAACAAAACCATGAAGAAGAACATATATTGATGAAACAACAAACAAATACCTTCTTTGATTTCATAGATTCAAAACATCACTTGTCTTTCTCATAGATCTAAAAAAACCACTGATTTCACAAAGAAAAGAGAAAAATAATTTTGTGATGTTTGATAGAAGAGAGAAAAGAGTAGTACTGAAAGAAGAGAGAGTTGTTGAGGAAGAAAGGCAATGTGATAAAAGAGTGAACAGTAAAAGCATTGGAAACATATATTTTGGAGTAGCTTAGGTTAGTTTGTGTTTTTCATGATACTTTGGTTCAACTGCAACGAAACTGAACTTATATAATATATAAATATTGGTTATTAGCTTATTTTCTTGCAAATCATGTTTGTAATGTAACCAAAATCAAGTAATTGACTGACATTTAGTTGAATTGGACTCAAATTGTCCTCAAAATTGTGTGGCACCAAATAAATAAAGGGTAAAATTGTATAATCCAGAACAATTTCCTTTCTTATATTATAGATGGCAAATTTTTTTCTGTTTAGACTACAAATTTTCATGGTTTGTTGATGATGATCAGTTGGTGGTGGTTCGGGTGTGAGCCATTTGAAATGAAGTTTGGATGGTAAGAAAGTTTGTATAAACAGAATGTGAGAGGACTACCTATTGTGTTGCTTCAGTAATAATGTTTATTTACTACACTTTTAGTCCCACATCGTTTGTTGAATAAACATAATAAGTGTTTATATAACAACCAAACATATAATGTTATGGATTAGAAACAATGTGAGAGTAAGTGGACCACTGGGCAACTAATGGACAATATTGGGCTTAGACCCAAATATATTATTTTGTTAATTTAAAAAAATAATTTCTAAAAAGTATTAATAAAAATTATTTAAGAAAACGTAAAATAAATAAATAATACAAAAAAGTAAATAAAATAAAAAAATCAAATAAAAAATTAAATAAATTACACGTGGCTGTTAGAAATTAAATAAAAAATAAAATAAAAATCCAACTGGACTGCCTAGTCATTAAAAAATGGAATCTAGGCTGCACAGGGGCTATATCCACATAATCTGGAAATTATGAGGGTGGTTTTAAAAAAAAAAGTTTTTACATGGGCTTAAATCGAATCTCGCTAATATTACAGGGGGGTTTTATATATTTAACCCTTTTTTAATTTAAAAACTTATATAACTAAAACCAACATTTTAACTTGTTAAATTAATCCATTAGTTAAATTCTATATATGTAAGATAAATATTAAAAAATAAGATACCCCTAAATAAGCTCTAATTCAATGGGCCTAAGAAATATTTTAACGACTCACATCCCTATTTTGCATACATCCTTTGGAGATTTTTTTAAAAAAAATGGGCTTAACAATTACAATGTTAAGCCCAATAAAACCCTTATTTTTTTTATACACCTCCAATAAGTTTAATATAAAAACAAACAATAATAATAATAGTAATAATAATAATAATAATAATAGCATACCAAATAATATAGGGTAAATTTTGGGGTATGACACATGCTTGTAGTGGGTTTCTCAAACACAGCTTGTTGCTCTTCTATAACTCCATTACCCATTACATAATAGCATAGAGGCTTTTGGTCGCTAGCCTCTTAAGTTATTGACTAATCTTCAGCTTTTGAGACTTCAGATACACGGTCATATTCCATAGGTAACACAAACACAATGTTACAATGGATGATCAAGTCGTCTTCTAAAATATCCTCGAAATTGCAAATAGGGTAAATTTTGGGATATGACTGAAGGATAGAAAAACACTTAGAAAGGGGGGGTTTGAATAAGTGTAGCTTTAAAAACTTGACAGATAAAAATAAATTGCACAGTTATTTTTATCCTGGTTCGTTGTTAACTAAACTACTCCAGTCCACCCCCGCAGAGATGATTTACCTCAACTGAGGATTTAATCCACTAATCGCACGAATTACAATGGTTCTCCACTTAGTCAGCAACTAAGTCTTCCAGAGTCTTCTGATCACACACTGATCACTCCAGGAACAACTGCTTAGATACCCTCTAAGACTTTTCTAGAGTATACAGATCCACACGATCACTCTAGTTACAACCTGCTTAGATAACTTCTAAGACTTCCTAGAGTATTCTGATCCACACGATCACTCTAGTTCCTTACAACTTAATGTAATCAATTCTAAGAGTATTACAATTGCTTCTTCAAAGCTATAATCACAAACTGTGATATTTCTCTTAACGTTTAAGCTTAATCTCACTAATATATTACAACAGCAATGTAGTGAGCTTTGATGAAGATGAAGATTCTGAGCTTTTAATTTGAACAGAGTTTCAGCAAGTTAATAGGCGTTGTTTTGTTCAGGATCGTTTTTGTTAACCTTGCTTCTCATCAGAACTTCATATTTATAGGCGTTGGAGAAGATGACCGTTGAGTGCATTTAATGCTTTGCGTGTTCCGTACAGCATCGCATTTAATGTTATACGCTTTTGTCAACTACCTCGAGCCTTGTTCACGCTGTGTCTACTGACGTAGCCTTTAGTAGCTTTTAACGTTCCTTTTGTCAGTCAGCGTAGCTTGCTACTTGTACTTTCTTCTGATCTGATGTTTGTGAATACAACGTTTGAATATCATCAGAGTCAAACAGCTTGGTGCAAAGCATCTTCTGATCTTCTGACCTTGAAGTGCTTCTGAGCGTGATACCATCAGAACTTCAGTGCTTCTGTTCTCTTGTTCTTCTGATGCTTCCATAGACCCATGTTCTGATTCTGCTTCGACCATCTTCTGATGTCTTGCCAGACCATGTTCTGATGTTGCATGCTGAACCCTTTGAGACAAAGCTTCTGAGCGCTGAATTATGCATACTCTTTATATATTTCCTGAAAGGGAATTGCATTGGATTAGAGTACCATATAATCTTAAGCAAAATTCATATTATTGTTATCATCAAAACTAAGATAATTGATCAGAACAAATCTTGTTCTAACAATCTCCCCCTTTTTGATGATGACAAAAACATATATAAATGATATGAATTTGCGATCAGAAAGAGCAGACGGCAAAAGACAAATTACACAGCTATAGCATAAGCATATGAATATGTCTCCCCCTGAGATTAACAATCTCCCCCTGAGATAAATAATCTCCCCCTGAAATAAATACTCGAAGAACTTTAATAAAAGACTTCCCTGATTATTTCGGTAGAGACGATCATATAAGCTTCTGTCTTCAGAGAATTCATAGCTTCTGACTTCTGCTTCCATTGGACAGCTTCAGAACTAGAATTTCCTTAGATCCCTAGAACACTCACAGCTTCTGATTCCTGCTTCCATCTAGGACAACTTCAGAACTTGAATTTCTTTGATCTTCTGAACATTCACAGCTTCTGATTTCTGCTTCCATCTAGGACAGCTTCAGAACTTGAATTTCTTTGATCTTCAGAACATTCACAGCTTCTGATTTCTGCTTCCATCTAGGACAGCTTCAGAACTTGAGTTTTCTGGATCTTTAGAACATTCACAGCTTCTGATTTCTGCTTCCCTCGGATAGCTTCAGAGCTTTGAATTTCTACCAACATCACTTCATGCTAGATTTGTATCAGAACATTGTTGAATGTACCAGAGCATCATCAGAGCATCTCTACATCCTGAAATGTTACAGAACAAAAACTAAACGACAAAAGTCAGCATGAACGAGTCAGAACATAAAATGTATATTAGAACACATGATATGTATCAGAGCCATATAGGCTAAAATAATGTATCAGAGCAAATAGAAGTTTGTCAAAGCAAATAGACAAATATGGATTAAATTCTATTTTCAGTGCTTCTGATTTCTGAAGCTTGATAGCACTCAGCTTGCTTCAGTTTCCATGAGCTTATTCTTTTTACAGAATAACACTTCTTATGGTTTTGCTTCTTGTGTTTGCTTTGAAGATTTTCTTCCCTTCTTTATACCTGCAAAACACTTAAACCATATAGAACTTGCAGTTCTTGTTAGTAAATGTATGGGAGCTTTACCCAGCAACTGATAGATTAATCAAATCATTTATCATTTATCTTCTCCCCCTTTTTGTCATAACATCAAAAAGAATATTTCAAAAGATTCAGATGAATAAAACGACAAATAAAATCACTGGAATGTAAAACAAGGAAACTTTTCATAGATAGACAAAAGACAAATTACAAGAGAGGAATGCAGAGAGATAGAGAAAGAGAACACAGATAGAGTGTAAAAAAGAGAACATATATGAGGGAAGGAGAAGCGTTTGAAGAGTATTTAAAAGAGAATAAAATGAAACGAATGATGAATAGCATTTAATGTTACGTGACATGAGGAGAGATAATAAAGACAAATGAGGTGACTAGCACAGTTACCTATGGTCGGCGTCCCTTCAACTGCACGCGCGCTTATCCATGAATAGTAACAACAGGTTTACCATCCCGAGATAAAACGTTACAGCTGTTTTGCTTTAAAAGAGGTTCTGAATCAACTTAGACAATGAAACGTTAGTAATAACCGAATCATAATTTCTAAAAGATTTCAATCAGAACTTCTGATTTAAAAAAAATTTCATTTCAGAAGATAGTCATACATAAGAACTTCTCATCTTCTCATTCTGGGCATAAATCCATACTGATGTTCTTCAGAATGAACTTAAACCTATCTTCAGCCAGGGGTTTTGTAAAGATATCAGCCCATTGATGGTCTATATCCACAAAGTTTAAAGATATAACACCCTTCTGAACATAGTCCCTTATGAAATGATGTTTAATCTCAATATGTTTAGCCTTTGAATGAAGAATAGGATTCTTAGATAAACATATAGCAGAAGTATTATCACAGAATATAGGAATGTTACTCTCATATATCTGATAATCTTCTAACTGACTCTTCATCCAGAGCATCTGTGTACTACAACCAGCAGCAGCGACATATTCTGCTTCTGTTGTTGATAGAGCAATAGTTGCTTGCTTCTTGCTATACCAAGAGATCAAATGACTTCCAAGAAATTGGCAACTTCCTGAAGTACTTTTTCTTTCAATTCTGTCTCCAGCATAGTCAGCATCGCAGAATCCTACTAAGTTGTATTCTTTAGATTTTCTGTAAACTAAGCCAACATTAGTAGTACCTTTCAGATACCTTAGAATTCTCTTAACAGCAGTCAAATGAGATTCTCTAGGATCTGATTGGAATCTAGCACACAAACAAACACTGAACAGAATGTCAGGTCTAGAAGCAGTCAAATATAGAAGAGATCCAATCATACCTCTGTATAACTTCTGATCTACCTTCTTACTTACCTCATCCTTACCTAGGATGCATGTTGGATGCATAGGAGTTTTGGCTTCTTTGCAGTCTAGAAGATTAAACTTCTTCAGAAGTTCCTTCACATACTTGGTTTGGTGAACATACGTTCCTTCTGATGTTTGATTTATTTGTATTCCAAGGAAATACTTGAGTTCTCCCATCATGCTCATTTCAAACTCAGCCTGCATAGACTCAGCAAACTCCTTTCCAAGTGTAGCATTAGATGTTCCAAAAATAATATCATCTACATATATTTGACAAATTAAAATATCCCTTTTAAAGGTTTTACAAAAGAGAGTAGTGTCCACTTTTCCTCTAGTGAAACCATTATCCAGAAGGAAAGAACTTAAGCGTTCATACCAAGCTCTGGGAGCCTGTTTCAATCCATACAATGATTTCTTTAGTTTAAAAACATGATTAGGAGACAGAGAGTCTTCAAAACCAGGAGGTTGATGGACATAAACTTCTTCATCTATATAACCATTTAAGAAGGCACTCTTAACATCCATCTGATAGAGAGTGATGTTATGTTGAGTGGCAAATGAAATTAATAGACGAATAGATTCTAACCTGGCCACTGGTGCAAAGGTTTCTGTATAGTCAATCCCTTCTTGCTGACTATAACCCTGAGCCACCAGTCTGGCTTTGTTCCTTACCACTTCACCTTTCTCACTGAGCTTGTTTCTGAAGACCCATTTTGTGCCGATTATATTGAATCCATCTGGTCTAGGAACAAGATCCCAAACATCATTCCTTGTAAACTGATTTAGTTCTTCTTGCATAGCAATTATCCAGTCTGGATCTTCTAGAGCATGATCAACAGAAGTTGGCTCGATCAAAGACACAAGACCTAATTGACAGTCTGCATTGTTCTTAAGGAATGCTCTTGTTCTGATTGGATCATCCTTCTTTCCAAGAATGACATCTTCTGAATGACCAGAGATGAGTCTGGATGATCTTCTGACAGATGGTTCTTCAGAAATGCTTAGATTCTCCAGAGAAGCTGATGCTTGATCTTCAGATTCTTTGCTTCTGAGAAGCTCTGCTTCTGATGCGTTGCTTCTTGGCTCAGCAACTTCTGATATATCAATATCCCAATCTGCAAAATTATCAAACTGCTTTGGTTTTTCAGAACCAAGCTTATCATCAAACCTGATATTGATTGATTCTTCTACAATCAATGTTTCAGTATTGTATACTCTGTAGCCTTTTGAGCGTTCAGAATATCCAAGAAGGAAACATTTTTGTGCTTTGGAATCAAACTTACCAAGATGATCTTTAGTGTTCAGAATAAAGCATACACATCCAAAAGGATGGAAATATGAAATGTTGGGCTTTTTATTCTTCCACAATTCATAAGGAGTCTTATTTAGAATAGGTCTGATAGAGATTCTATTCTGAATATAGCATGCTTTTTATTTTCACCAAACTGCAGCCTTCCATCTTTCAATGCTTTTTGCACTAAATCCCTGAAAAGAACACATTGAGAAGTATTATGACTCAAAAAATTATGATATTTGCAAAGACCTCGTTTTTGTTTCTGCTATAATGGCGGATTTTTAAGGCCCAGAGGCACTACAATATTCCCATCTGAAACTAAAACATCAAATATTTCATCACATTAAGTAATATCAAACGTGTAAGTCTTAGTAGCGAATTTATCATTTTTTAGTTCTTCAATGCTTTTTTCCTTTTGATGGTTTCAGCACTTACATGCGTACCGAAGACCAGGCTTTAACTCAACTACATTGACCTCTCCTGTATCCACGTACTCGTCGACCCATTCCAAAGGGTACTCATCATTGTAAACATAAGCAATTTTCTCTCTTTTATGGCTCTTTGCTGCCCTAATTTTGTCTGTCTTTAAGCGTTCGACTTGTCGAACCCTATCCTCCTGCTAGGCCATATCCCTAAGGTATTGAGTGTCTAATTTCTTCCTAATGGAATAATCTAACCCCCAAGTGGCCATTTCGACTAACTCATGCTCGGGAACCCTGGTAAACCACCTGGCTTTCAGCAACCTGAACCTATTCAAATAATCATCCATGGATTCAAACGATTTTCTCTTAACTAGAGATAACTCTTTCAGACTTATCTTAGATTGTCCCATATAAAATTTCTCATGAACACACATTCTAATTTTTCACAACTCCTCACAAAATTTGGAGCTAACGTGGTAAACCAAGTAAAAGCATTCTTGGTCAGTGAACTACGAAAATATCTCATTTTTAAACCCTCGTCGTTGGTTATGTCGCCAGCTTCGATCTCGTACCTAGCTATGTGTTCGACAATAGACTCATTGGTCTCCCCTGCAAACTTAGTGAATTTTGGTACTTTAAAACCTTTGGAAATTTCCACCTGTCAAGTATAATCAGGCAACGTAGGCCAACATTAAGCCCACCACGAGTCAAGACATCTTCGACTACATTTGTTATGTTATTACGACCTAACATATTGTTGGCATTTCTAAGTATGTGATCTTCATCTTGATACTTCCTAACCACTACCATCCTGGGATCATATTGCTCAACGAATCCATCCTCTTCATACGTAGCTGGCTCTACCACTTGAGGTCCACTAAGACCCTCTTGGTTTCAAAGAGGTACATTTACCTCTGGTCGATCAACGTTCAACCCTAACGGCCTATGGCGTGCATGAACTGGTTGAACCCAACTACTTACAACATTCTTCCTATTTGGTAAACCATGGGAGTGAAAATAACCCTTATTTGTTGGGTCAAATTGGGTACCAACTCTAGGTTACTCTCATCCATTTTCTGCCTTAAAGCCATAACAGAAGTGGTGTTTAAGGATGGTGTCGATTGGGGTAAATAATTGACTCCACCTAAACGACCGCTTAACCCTGCGGTTACTGAAGGTATTGTTGCATAACCTCCTTGATGGATCGTCGCCATAATATTATCAATGTAAGTGGATGCATTTGACTGAAGTCCAACCATCATGGTTTGAGGCATACCATATTGCTATTGTCCAAGAGGTACAGAGCCTACTTGAAACAACGCACGTGTGGGAATAATCGGAGATACTACATTTCCTGTCAAGACCAGTGTCTTCGAACTGGGAGCAACAATCGATCTCACGGGAGATAACAGTGTCACGCTTTGTGTTGTGGCGTTCATCGGTATGACATCCACATTTTGTGTAGAAAATTATGTGAGTGAAGGATTTGAAGTACTTGTGTCTACGCTCGATCGTGACATTTTGGACACTTGTTTACCACTTAAATTTATACACACATAACAACGAAAAAGAAAAGAAATAACTTTCACAATAACTAAAAAACAAAAACTTTAGCACTTTCCCACCGGGCGTGCCATTTTGTTCACCTCGGATTTTGGTAAACATCGCTAATCTATTTTTAAAGGTTACTTGCGAGATCGACCAGAGAATCTCATAATAGTGCTTTCGTTTGCAAGAGATTTTGTGAGAAGTTCTTTTGTCCTAAATGAGAAAACTAGGGTGTTCGACGCGGCGTGTAACACACTTAGAATGATAATTTTTTATAAATGAATTTGGTGAAAATCAAACCAACAATAAACAAAAGGAAAACGACAAGAATGAAAGATAAATGACAGAACATTTAAAGTTTTGCAGAAAAGTAGATGGTTCAAGCATACATAGCCCTTGCTTGACTAATTTTGCTCGTTCGCTTGGGTACTCTGAATGTTACAGCGTGCAGGCATTTGTAAAATTGTGAACCTCTAAAACTATTTACAAAGTTCTTTATTTATAGTGCATAAAAATAACTACCTTGGGGAGGTTGTTGACCTCCTTAAGAACCCCACGTTCTTTACCTTAACTTTCATCCCACGCTTCCACGTTCTATATTCAGGTGTCATTTCCCTCCAAAACCTCCACTTGCATGAAATATAATTTTATTTGAATCCTTTGGGTCTTTTGCTCACTTCTTTGGCTTTTAAGTACTTTTGGGCCCAATAAGCTATGTTGCCTTTCGGTTCTTAGTCGACCAACTATGGTTCAACTTGAGGATATTTCTCTCACAATGCTTTTTATTCTTTTTGAATGGATTTTAGCTCAGGTTGAAAATCCCAGCCAACACATACATTAGCAAAATTTTAGTTATTTACATGCTTAAATGCACTTTTGGTCCTTGTGAGTTAGCGAGTTTTTGATTTTCGTCCCTGTAAGTTTTTTTTGTTTGAGTCTCCATATCTTACTTTTTCCTTAAGGTTTAGTCCCTAAAGCCAAAATTCGCAAGAAAATCTGCAGTTTTCCTGGGAATTTTCCTACATTTTTTCCCACGGATTTTGATTTTAAGGACTAAAACGAACGCGAAAGTGAAATATAAGGACTCCAACAAAAAAAACTTATAGGGACGAAAATCAAAAACTCGCTAACTTACAGGGACCAAAAGTGCATTTAAGCCTTATTTATTTACATCATTCCCCCTCAAAGTTTATTAAAGGCAAAAGATGAAAATGGGAAGCTCAGAAGTGGAAAATGGAAAATCGTTGATTATTTTTTGAACGAAGAGTGACGGTGTAGAAAATAACAAATACGAATGAATTAATTCCAAAATATGCATGATTATTTTATTAGAATAACTAGTCAAAAGATACAAGTTTACACCAAATACAACTTAGCAACTAGGAAATTACACATTTGAAATTGATAAACAGGGCCGACCCAAACCGTTTAGAGATTCTATTCTATTTTAATAATAAGGCCCATAATAAATTAAAGTATTAAAATTAATTTAATTATGAATAGCATAAAAATTAAAAAAATTAAAATTATTTAAAAATATTTCGACAAATACAACTATAATTTTACTATAATTTTTGTATCTTTTCATTCAGTAAATTATCTCTACTTTTTAAAATTGTTACTAAGTCCTTCAACAACTAAACCAATTAAATTTAATTTACAAGGAAAACTTTAATACTTTGATCTATTAATATATATTTTTGAATACAAAACATTAAATATTTCTTTAGAAAAAACATAGAGATTTTATTAGGAGGTGATATATTAACATGCTAAAGTAATAAAAAGTATAAATTTACAAAAACTACATTAAGTTAAATTATTCAAAATATTTCAAGTTTAATAATTTATTATCTATTTAATTATAATAATTTAATTTAAAATAACAATTAAATATTAATTTTTAAATATATTATTACACAATAAAATTGAACAATACATCTTCAAATATATAATAGATTTTTATCAACAAAAAAAAAATTAATAAACCATAGTATTATAATACTTTTGAAATTCAAGAGCTAAAATATTAATAAATTGTTTGCATTTCAATTGTAAACAATGTGTATGGTAATGAGTGTGAGGCATGTCTTAAAACTTCTATATCTTCACTTTTTGCGATTAAAATAATCTAATTAAATACCAAAGAACTGGAAGGATTGAATTGACGACCTTCTGAGCGGAAATTGAACCCCCACTACTTTGCCACTTATTTTTTATTTGTCATAGTTTGTAATATTATATATTTTATTTAACATGCATAATAAACATTTGGAGGCCCCTAAATATGTGAGGCCCCGTGTGTTGTGACCCATGTTGCACATGCATAAGATCGGGCCTGTTGATAAAGTCTAATAATCCTTTGACATTTGGCCATATCTAAGTCAAGATCGAAATTGAAGATTTTATTTGTTATTTTTCTTTATGATTATTGTGGATTGGTGATTGTATATACTCTCAGGATATTTATCAAAATAAAAGGAACAACTATTAAAGTGGACGTAGACTCATACGAGGGCGATAGAGTTGAACTACTATAAATCCCGGTGTCATCTCTCTATCCCTTACTCTTGAATTTTAATTTCGTAGAACATGCATGCTTAGGTTTAAATTTGGTAACAACTATTAATTTGATAAGCTTAGATTTTGTTTGAATAAGACACCTATCAAGAGCTTTAGTGGTTATTAAATTCTGAGAAATATCGTGTGTATAGAATTCGCCTTGATGATTAATTGCTTAACCACATCTGGTGACTTGTACAATTAATTAAATTGCATACATTGTGTTTCCTCACGATATTTGTAAATTGATTTGAGATGTTACACAATAATTACTAATTGAGTATAATTTTACTTTTTCGCTCGACAAATTGCTGCGCGTAAACTCCGAAAAACCTACAATTATTTTCATTTATAAAATCGGTTGATTTTGTTTTTAAAAGTCTATTCACCTCTTTAGATTGTTTTCTATTGTCACATTCTCACTTAACAATCTGCACCATCAACTCAAGATGCACCCATCTTCTCAAATTATCAATTTCTCTTTCAAGCACAAGATGACAAATACCTTAAGGCGATGAATTACAAAATAATGCGAAAAAGAGCTTTTGATGTCTAAATTTGGGGGTATACGAGGATCTAGAAGAAATGTTGATGGATAGAATTTCATAACTTGATCCAAAACACCAAATTGGTTGGCTTAAAAAAAATCGACTTTTTTTTTCTTAAATTTTTTAATTTCTTTTTTGAAAATAGAAATAAATTTTAAAAAACAACTGTTATTTTATTTAATTATATTTTTTCAAAAAAAAAAAAAATCCTTTTTTATTTCATAAAACATGAAAAATATATTTGTGCATAAATAACATTTATTTAAAAATAAAAATTGAAATAAAAAACTTTGAGAAAAAATTGGTGTAAGGCTCTACTTGAGTTTTTGAAGGTTTTTAATTAATAGAACTTATTTATGTTAAAACTCATTTCTTTTTATCAATTAGGCTCCTAAATATTGAAGAGCGTTAAAAATTAGACCCCCAATCCGTTGTCGTAATGATTGTATCAAAAACATGTTTTTATAATTCATTGTTTTGGTAACTTTCTTTTGCAGGGAATCTAATAAATCCTTTTAAGGGTGACTTTAAAAGTTAGACAAAAATCAAAATAGGATTTAAAGTTTAATGGTATGCATGTGATTACAAATTATTTAGGACATTTATAAATTTTCGTTATTTTGATTTTTTTTGTAGTCATCTATTTGTATAGTACTATCTGATTATGATATTTCTTTTATTGGACCCAACACTTAAAAAAGAAATTTATAGGATGGTTGTCTGTTTTTGGGATGCCTACCAATTTTTCACTTTTGTCATAACTCATGATAAATGTTTCGATTTTGGACAGAGAGTTGAATTCAAACAATGATATTCTTTTAATCATTTCAATACTTATATCCAAAGAAAATTATTACAAAAATTCCATATGAGTTACAATAATAGTTCAAATAATATATAAAGAATATACATTAACATATATTTTTTTTACTAAGCCTCAATATTTATTTCAAACTATAATTATAACTTTATTAGTTAAATTTTAAAACATCATACAAATGTAGTAAATTGGTTCAAAAAAAAATTAAGAAAATTGTTACTTATTAAAGTTTAATTGTTCTTATTATACTAACTTAATATTTACATTCATATAATATAATATTATTTTTATTTATGATTAATATTAAAAAATTATTATTTTATCAATGTAAAGAATTAATTAATGTGTAAAAATAATTAGTATTTTGATAGTTTTTTAAACTTTTTTGTATCAGTTAATTATAAATTATTTATTGAATCTCTAATTAATGTTTTTAAGTATAATTAATTATATTTTAATCATTATTTATTTTATTTGTGATTTTCTAACAAATCCTTTATAAAAAAAAAAAGACCAAAATTTAACTAGTATTTCATACTCGTTAAACTATGACACAATAAAATAGACACAAAAATATAAACCAGTTAGAAAATCATTAAAGAAGTGGGGGGTCATAGCATGAGACATGAGTAGCAGCATGCATGAGTATAAGAGAGGGTCTCGGAGCACATTTATTTTTTGAAGAAGTAAAATAAAAGAGGAACTCACTAGCACAAGACAAGACATGCTAGGAGAAGCCAAAGTTAATACAGCAGTTTTTCCATAACAGAAGAGATAAAATCTACCTGCATATTAACAGACCCCTTCTCCAAAGCACCTTTGGAATCATTATTTTCTTCCCTCGAGCAAGGAGAGGGTCTCGGAGCACATAGAGGAGCAGCTTTGGAGTTTACTACTTACTGCAATGGAGGTTACACATTATTTTTTAACATTTATCAATTATGTTTTCAGAATCTAATTTTGATTCAATTTAAGTTTCAAACTCTTCTTACTCTTCATCAACAACAACAATGCAGGTGGTTATCAACATTGACGAACACCGTGGCAAACGCAAGAAAATATCTGAGATCCAAGATGAGAAAGATGAGAATGTCCAAACAAGCATTGTTGGAGAGTCCAGCTCTAATGAAAACCGCAAAGAGCCTATGGCGGAAGAACTAGTGACCAATACTATTTGGAGAAGAAGACCTATATTAAAGCAACACCCAGGAGGAGGTCAGTTTGCTCCATCATATCTCAAAGATGAGGATCACTCAAGTAAGTATAAGAAAAGAAAATTGTCTTTTGATTTTACTTGAAAGGCTAGGTTTAATTCTTATACCTGCTTTATTATTAACCTTGACTCTTCCGTTTTTGCGGAATACGGATTACTGGGAGGTTAGTATTTGGAAATGGGAAATCATGGTTCTTTTTTTAGTCTCGGGTCGGTTCTTGTCTCGTTGTATCATTAGTATTATTGTGTTTTGGATTCAAAGAAAAATTCAATGGAAGATCAAGGTTCTTTACTATGTATATACTTTGAAGAAAACAATTCAGAATTGTCTGTGGTTATTGCTATTTTATTTAGCATGGTTTTTCTGGTTCCATAACCGACTTCACAGTGTGATCAACTCTGTTTTATTGAAATATTTAGAGAAAACTCTGTCGTGTTCCTTTCTGGCTGCTGCATTATGGCTCTTCAAATCCTTAATTGCTAAAGTTTTAACCAGTTATTTTTACTTGAGAACATATTTCGGCAAGATTGAAGAGTCGGTCATCAATATATTATTGATTAATATGCTTTCTGGACCACATATGGTTGAAATTCGAAGGGCTAAAGCACGAGAGGAGGAAAGGCTTGCTACTCGTAACTTTTCTACCATCACAATTGAAAGGTCAAGGAGTGAGATTAAGGATGGTGATGGAGTAACTCAATCTTTTGCATAAGCTGAATCCAAAATTTGTGCCTTCTTTGGAAATGAAGAGCTTAGTGAAAACATTTACCTACGGAGCACTTGATTTGGAAGACGACCATTCCACATTAGTCACAACTGAAAAGGATGCTAATGCAGCAACGGAACAAATATTCAGAAATATTGCTATGTGTGGTTCCAGGTCTATAGACATTGAGGACTTGATGCCTTTTATGATTGAAACTCAAGCTGCTCAAATTGTAAATCACTTTAAAGGAGCATCAGATTCTGGAAAAATAAGTCAAACTGCCTTGAAGGAGTGGATTCTGAATGTGTTCAGGGAGAGAAGAACACTAATTTTAAGAATAAATGACACCAAATCACCAGTCCCAAAGTTATACAACTTGCTGAACTTCATAGCTTTACTTGGGATTTTTGTTAGTTCGATTTTGACTTTGAAAATGATCACTACCAAAACACTTGCCATTGTTATTGCGTCACAGTTCGTGTTCGCTACATTGATATTTGGAAGCTCATTGAAAACTGTTTTTGAAGGAATATATTTTGTGTTTGGAATGCATGAATATGATGTGGGAGATAAATGTGTCATTGATGACATTGAAATGACCGTTGAGGAGATCAACTTACTAAGTACCATGTTTCTACGGTTTGATCAAAAAGGGATAACCATACCCCACAGCGTCCTTGACAAAAAAAAAATAAATAATTGTAATCGTTGTACTAATATGGAAGAGACTCTGCAATTCTGTATCCATATAGCAACTTGCGATGACAAAGTTTTATTGTTGAAAGAGAGAATAAATGAATACATTGACCGAAAGCAAGATCACTGGTATCCTTCACCTACAATAAACATGGATTATCATGAAAAATTGGACCTGGTAAAAGTGGCTGTCAGGCCAACTCTTAGAATGAACTTCGTAGGCATGAGAGAAAGTGGCATCAGGAGATCTATGTTGATAGAAGAGTTGATGAAGATCTTAAGGGATCTTGACATTCTATACTTGATGCCTCTAGAGATAAATGTCGGAGCTTTTCCTACCACTTATGATTTGCTCCCTGTTAGTTGTTGGACAAAAACTACCTAGTACTGATCATCACAGATTCTTGGTTGGTTGGCTCTATTTGAGATATAAGAGGTTAGCTAGATTAATTATTGTTGGTGTTCTTTACTTAGTTAGTTAGTGTGTATGTATAGGCTTAAGATGGTCAAATTGTAATGATGTCTTAACTTGTTGATTGGAAAGCTAAGAAACCTTCCTGCTGAGAAGGAGAAGGATAGCAAGTTTGCTCCTAAAGATATTATGCAGATTATCGATTAGCTTCTCTTTTTCTTATTTGTTTTTATTATTTTGGTATTAGAAAAATATTATTATATCAAACTTTGGAGGTTTTAAATGACAATTCATTCTTATTTATTTTATCAATTTAATGTTGTGATTATGTTAAAATTAAACTGCTGTGATAAGGTATAAGATAATGTATGTGCTTTGATGAAGACTTTTGCTACCTTGAGACTTGAGTGGTCACTGTAACCTTTTGTAATGGAAGTGGAACTCTTGTGTGTATGATCTTAAAATTTTGTAGCAGAGCAGCTCCATTTCCAAAAATGAAGTCTATGGTTCCATAGATTTCGCATTTGCTGTAGAATTGTCTCAGCGAGTGTGCGCAAAGCATGTCTCGATGCCTTCCATACATTTGTCTTGGTTGCTAAGCGCCGCGCTTAGCCAAGCTTCGTAGTTTCCTTATTGCGCGGTTCTATCAGTTTTCGACTTTGGAGGCTGAGTTGCATTAGGACATGCTGCGGGTTTGAAAGTCGTAGCATATATTCTTTTAAACATCAATTGTTTTTTGGTGTCTCTGCTGTGTTGGAATTGTGATACAACATTAGCCTCTTCCTGCTATTATTGATATTCTTGTTTGTATTTTATGCTTCCATCCATTTCAAGATCTCCATGAGAATAGATATTCCACACATTACAGTTCCAAACCCAGCAGTAGGATTGCCAAAACAGCTACCATATGAGCCAGTCAGAGTGCTGTTTCAAGAAAATGCATTAATACATTTAAATACTTCATATTAGAAAAAGCTTCTTTCATACAATTTGGGCTTGTGCGCTTGTTTTAAAGTGTGGAAGAAAAACATCTCAACACATTATGTACAGTAATGTCCATTCTTCTAATGATCTCTATTCAAGTCAATGAAATTACTTGGTTTACCGTAAAAAAAGTGAGCATCAATCACTATAAAGCTTGACTAATATTAAAAATATAGACAAGGCTTTTTCTCTGCCTTAACGGGTAGGTAATTAAGTGAGCACAAAATATTTCATATTCTTAGTCCATAACCTTTTTTGTCCGGCTCCCCTTGACCTATCATATGCTTATCCTTATACTATGAATTCACTCTTGTATGTCCATAGTTTTTCTCACACCTCTTTTACTTCCCTTTTTTTTTATCTTGTAGGACGCTTTCAAAAGTATAATCATGATAAGTAATATATTGTGTGCATGTCATGAATTTCTTAATATGAAAATCTCATAAGAAAAGGAGTTAGCCAATACAAAGATGAGAAGAAAGACAGTCAAGAAAAGTGTGGGGTTTGTGGATACATAACGAGATGCTCTTTTGGATAAAGACGAAGAGAAGGAGTCGATGAAAGGAAGCTGCAACAGTGATTGTGGTATCGGTCTTGATGAAGGAGAAAGAGAAAGGATAAATATTAGAGTGAAGGTAAAGATGACAAGGGAAGAAGCTGCTAAGTTTCTGTCAAAATTTAATAACAAGGAAGGAGCGGTTCTTCCATTCAAGGATGTCATATTGTTGCTCTCCCACTCGACAGAGTTACCATTCACATTCAGTGTCAGAATGACCACCACATTCGCCTTCATGGGCTAAATTTAAATCATTGAAAACTTGTACTAAAGTATGGGAATGGACATGAGGATTGCAGAGATCCAAGTTGTTCAAATAGTACTGTTGTCAAAATAAACAACTGGGAGAGTTTTATCTTTTATTAGGGAGATGCTTGTATGTCATGCTTGACTAGTGTACAAGAAAAGGGAAGGGACATGCAATAGCACCAGATCCCATACTTGAAACCTGTCATCAGTAACATGGATAATTCATATTAGCTTAAACAAAAATAGTGTTAGGGTCTATCAAACCGACATGAACACAATATTAAAATTGACACGTTGTTACCGGTAGTAATTTAGAAAGAAAAAAAAATTGAAAGAATTGATGGCATTAGTTTTGTTGTGTTCTTGTACAAAAGTTTAAAATTGAGTGCATAGAAAATTGTTCATCAAAATCAAAATGCATTGGTCAAAATATTTTCTTTTTTAAAAAAAAAATTTCAAATACATGCTTGAAATTGTACATTGTCAGGTTAAAATAATCTCTAGTAAAATTTTACAATCAAGAACTACGATGTTAACTGAATATGCGATCCTTTCATCCAAGTAAAATATTAAAAATTAAAGCACATCAACATTTTCCGTTGCCTGTACTGAGAAGTTTCATCTAAGTGATCTCTGTCCAATTGCAAGTTAGCTTGGTGAAGTCTTAAAAGTGTGATAGGTAAGTTCTGAACTTGTTTGCACACATGACACTTATTATTACCTTTATTTCCAATCCATTTAACTGCATATTCTTTGTGTGCAAGTGAAAGCTCACCCTTTGCAGCTGCTCTCCAATTTAAAATTACCAGTTCCTTCTCCCAATTCAACCATACAAATTCTACAAACAGCTTCTACTTTCACCTCTTTTTTTTTTTTAATAGGAAATGATGTATTAAAACGGTTACAAAAAATACTCAACAACACGGTTACAAAATGTTCAAAAACACCAACATCCTCTAGTCAACCTATTTACAGAAATCTAGTGGTGAATGAAACTTGAAAATGGAGAGAAAGATAAAGATCAAATTGTGAAAAAAATGGTTCTCATTAAATTAATTTGAAATTAGTTACATGTGTCATACCCCAAAATTTACCTTTTGATTCATTTGGATACATTCATGTTTTTGATTCAATTGCATACATTCTACTAATCATTCATTTAGTAGTCATTTCACATTTATTTACATATGCCTTCTTAGGTCAAAGGGTTGGCACTTAATTTTTAGTGGTTCATTTGATCAGGTGGTGTTCATCATCTTGCTTATGGTGCAAGTTACATGGTTGTTCTCTACATGGCTTGAAAAAAAGAAAGATAAAAGATATTTTTCATTCAACTCAAGGTTGACTTTTGTTGACATAGTTTATTTTGCCTTCATCATTCAAGATTGACCATTGTTTTTTGATACGCATTGGAAAGGGGAATGGAATAATACCATTCATATATGTTGACTAAGTCATGTTGATTATCCATGGATACTGGACCACGGCTACATTATTGGAGGTCAACAGGGGTTTTATTGGATCATTAAAGCATTGAAGGAAATTCAAATTTCAAATAGTAAAAGAGGGAAAACTTCTTTTTCTAATTCAAATGTTGAGTTACAAGTTACAAAACCAAATACATTCAAATTTCAAGTGCAAAAGCTAATACAAAAAAGAAAAAGAAAATCACATTGAATAAAATACAAAATTCAAAAGTTGACTTCATGGTCAATAGTTGACTTTTTGAACCAGGACCTTCGACCTTGACTCGACACTCTTTCCTAGACTATTTCTTTTCAATTCTTCAAGGCCACTCCATCATGCCTCAAAGTTCTTCATGATCC
The DNA here is from genome assembly GCF_029867415.1 of Vicia villosa. Classification (NCBI taxonomy): domain Eukaryota; kingdom Viridiplantae; phylum Streptophyta; class Magnoliopsida; order Fabales; family Fabaceae; genus Vicia; species Vicia villosa. The sequence continues at coordinate 155,786,333 of NC_081180.1, forward strand.
ATAAGCCTTGTAACTTGGCATCATGTAGTACACGACATAGACCAATCAACGTTGTTTTGAAGATTTCAGACCTGCAAAAATCAAGTACATATCAGTTGATGGCCACAATACCAACTGCATATTACAAGCAAGCTTTCAAAACAGTTCCATAAACAACAACTCAAAGCGATGCCAACATTCAAAATGTACGCCCACTTAAGTTGTTCAAGGGCATGATAGATTAAATGTTCAGTTCAGACCATGACAATACATGCATACACATCCTAATAACAGACCATGACAATACATGCATACACATCCTAATAACAGACCATGACAATACATGCACACACATCCTAATGCAAACAAGGGACATACACAATGATCACCACACATAAAGTTTAACAAAGCATCAATCATCAAAACACATCAGTTCATCATACATTGATGTTTATGTCTAACTCCAAAAAAGAACATGCATTAGTCCATTAAGAAAAGAAGACAGTCACGTATCCACAAGTGAAAAGTCACAAATTCAGACTTGAACCAAAGCCATTACAGATGCACATCCAACCATAAGATTCCACACAATTCTCATTAAATTCAAGCATAAGTACAAACCACATGTTGAAAAGCAAATCAAACACATGACACCCAAGTTAATAACCTGTTACACCATTTCAATTGACCTCACTAAGAGCATTGAACCAGCTTCACAATAATCTAACTTCCAATCTTACCCTAACCTTATTTTACTCTACTAGCCTAATTTCAATTGAATCTATACTTCAGCTTCACAAACAAACTGTCATAAACCTCTTAGTCAGTTAACCTTTACTCTAATTGTTGCCATTAACCCTCCAACTGACAATTAACCTAACTGATACAAACCCTTAACTGTTTTTCTAAAGGCCATAAACAGAAATAACCAAACTACTAACTTCCTAACACTATACTAACCTAACTCTAACAGAATTTCTAACACCTAACAACCTACTTACCACTCTAATGAACTTTTAAACTAACTATTAACTAACTCTCCAAACCACCTCTAACAAACTTGACTCACTCTAACTAACTAATATAACCCTAACTATATTAAACCTTGTAACTAATTCTAAACTGACTTGACCAATGAATAACTCCTCATAACCAATTCTGAACCACTTCAACAAACTTGCAATTGATCCTAACAGAATTAACACTAACTCAACCAAATTAACTGTAAAAAAAACAGTTAAATGGTCAACTGAATTGCTAACAAATTATCCTCTAGCTGACTTCCTATTAACTACCTATCAACCCGCTGCCCTAAAATCATAACTAACCTGACCTAGCTGCCCAATTCAGTTACTAACACATTCCCTCCAAAATCAATTTAAACTAACTAACTTCTCCTCCAAACTAACAGAAATCTCAATTTTCCTCGAGAGAACAAAATCCCTTTGCTCCTTGACTGAAACTAAGCTTGATTGTCATTTGATTTTGGATTAGTTATTCTAGGGTTTAGGCTTAGGGGTTGTGATTGGTTGTTAGGATGAGTAAGGATCAGAAACGAATAGAGAAAGGATAGAGGAGTTGATTGGTGGATGTCTCGCCGCCGGAAGCGACTCCCGACACGGCGGGAAGGTGGCCGGCACGCACTTATCAACCATCCAAAGTACTCTTGCACTCCCTCTGCCTCCAAAGAACTGAAACAAAAGCATGTGGGCCTCTGGCTTCAGGGCCCAGCGCACAAGTTAATTTTTGGAGAATTCTAGCCACCTCCAAGTTATCCCTGGCACCCCCAAATGTATCCCAAATGTATGAAAAGACCATAATGTCTAACTAAAATAATTTATTTATGTTTAGAAATCTACGGGGAGCACCGGATTTTTTTAATTTTTGGAAGATACCGGAAATTTGAGCAGTGTACCGAAAAATATGCGAAAACAAGTTTTCGGTATTTTTATATAATTTTCAGTATTTTTTACCGGAAATTGTGAAATTTCCGGTATTTCATACCGGCATCTTTATAAATTTTTAAAAATACCGCAAATTTTAAAATTTCCGGTATTTTATCAAGTACCGGAAATTTTGAAATTTTTGAAATTTTTGATAGTTTGTATTTTTTTTAAATTATATTTTTCTTATATTTTTATTTTTTTTCAGTGAGGACTAGAGGCAGGGATGGTACAGTTGTGAGTCGGGCCATCGATAGAGCCGAGGCTCGTGCTCTGGCTGATGCCGATGAGGCTGGTACGCTAGTCCTGCGTGCAAGACGCATTGCTCCCGTCGGTTCCTACTGGAAATGGAGGGCTGAGGAGGCGCAGGCGGGTAGGGGGTTTCGTGCACCTTGGCGCAGGGGTGGTAGAGCTTCCACTGATGAGGACGGGCATGATGAGGTGTGTTAGGATGCTAGGGTTGAGGTTGTTTCTCGGGAGGATCCTAGGGAGGATTTTGCTACGGTTGGGGATGTTGTTCGGGAGGATGCTGCTAGGGTTGAGTCGGTGGTTGCTAAGGTTGAGCCAGAGGTTTCTAGGGTTGAGCCGGAGGTTGCTAGGGTTGAGCCGAAGGTAATCAACTAAATACACACAAAGTTTTCATCTTTTTTCTACTACTTTTCTCATTCTATGTGACAAGTGTTCTTATCTGATTGGTCCAACTTTTTTATTTCAATTTCCCTCCAACTTGTCCAACCCCATATATCGTACAAATCCATTTGTTTCTAACCTTTAAACATTGTCCAACAATTTACTCTCCTACCCAAACTAAAAGTACTCCTCTCATCTTCTCTGCATAAGCTTTTCATCTGTATGCAAATGCTTTGATTTACACCGGTTTGAAATGGATTGGTCTTCATCATTGTTGGTTCTTTTAACTTTAAGTGTTTGAACCATTTTGCACTTATTTTTTCACTGGAAAATCAATGTTGAAGCTCTTTCTGTAACATGCTATTGTACTTGATCAATGTGTGGTTTCCAATTAATATGTAGCTTTATCAAATGTAGTTTTGCACATCTTTTTTCAAAACACAACCAAGTCCCAAAATCAATGTTTTGGCTCCTATTAATATATAGCTTCATCAAATGCTATATAGGCTCTTTATTAATATGTGATTTATCACAACCAACGCAGTAAGAAAGTATACTGGTAAAATACACGAAAGGTGCGGCCTAATGGTTATAATGCTTTTTCAAATCAATCAACCTGCGGGTACTTGAAGCATTTCTTATGAAGATTAACCATGCTTAATATCTTTTTGCAAATTGAGTACAATACTTATTTATCATTACATAACTTTCAATAGTGAATAATATAGTTTTTTTTAATATTTACTTATGCAGGGCCTTTTTCGAGTTTTAATAACCAAACTGTCCTGCTTTTTCGGTCTTTGATGCTGAAATGGTGTTGTCACTGTCACAACCTGCTATTGTTGCTGCTGAATTAACCAGAGTTTCTATATATTTGGAAGAGACTGAATACTACATGTTGCTTTAAAGGTACTACATTAATCCAATGACTTGGAATTGTTTCAACAAAGTGTTCGTTTAAGGTTATTCTTATTCTCGATACCCGTGTAACACTAACAAACGGATAAAAAGCAAGCTATACATATAACCAGACTATTTGATTAGTAAGTTTGTATTACCAGACTATTTGATTAGTAAGTTTGTATTAGCTCAACTTTTTCATTGTACACTTGTAGTTTCAATAAATAAAGTAATGCTTCTGAACCTATATAAAATATTTCTGATCTTTCCTTGATGAACCATGATCAATTCTTGATCAAATGGTGAATGATACTTCAATATGAGGATCTTGACAAAAAATCAGGAGTTTTGACTTTACTTTGACCATAGTTGACTTTTAGTCGACTGTTGACTAGGGGTGCTCAAAACCAAACCAACCCAATAGAAAACCGCAAACCAAACCAAACCAAACCGAAACCGCAAAAAACCGCATTTGGTTCGGATTAGTTTGGGTCATTTTTTAACAAAACCGCACGGTTCGGTTCGATTTGCGGTTTGTATTTTGTAAACCGAACCAAACCGCATTATGATAAAACCTAAATTTTACTTAACTCACATCCAACCCAAAATTAAACCTATTATACATTAGCCTTATGAATACGAACAATTTTCTCATCCTTACACATATAATTTCAGTCCCGATCTTCTCAAATCTCTAATAACATTATTTCACCTTCTTTGCCACATGCATCTTCCCTCTTCTTCTATAATCTTTACTCTCCTATATTCTTTCTTTTTCACCTTCTCATTTTTATGTAAATGTTCCGTATTTCAGTTTCATTTTTATCGCACATCTTCTTCTCTAATCTCTCAACACTTTTTCTTCTTCTTTTCCACCTTCACTAATCTTTCGTCTCTTCTATTTTTTTGTTTCATTATAATAATTTTATATTGTTTTATGCTATTATTTTATGTTTAATATTCCACTTTTGTCTAATTTAATTTTTACATATTACATGGAAAATTGTTGTCAAACTATGACGAGTTTTGTTGTTATTTGTTAGTGTATGAATGTCTAAATATAAAATTATGTTGTCATATATATGTGTATGTATGGCTCAATAAAATATTTGTATAAAACTGAACCAACCGAACCGAACCAAACCGCATTCATTTGGTTTGGTTTGGTTCGGATTTTTCTTAAAAGTCAACCGAACCAAACCAAACCGCACTATTTTTTCTCTTGCGGTTCGGATGATTTTTTTCATCAAAACCGCCCAAACCGCACCTCGAGCACCCCTACTGTTGACTTTCTGAACATTTGAATGATCAATCCTTTGAGCTGAGACTTGATACTTGTCATAGAGGTAATGTGAGATATATTAGGCCATATGGGATGCCTTGGATCCATTGATCCATTGATTTTCCTTTGAACAAACCAAACCCTAGTTTCTGATCTTTTGCTTAGGAGAGTGTGTCTTTGAGCTTTGTGTATTGATTTGAACTTGCATATGAGACATAGTATGAGCAAATTTTGGGGTATGACAATATGCATATGTTCATTCAAAATTATCATTGGACGTTTGCGAATTCGAGAGAGAGAAAAACTCAGAAAAATAGAAAGGAAAAAATAACTTGTATTTAAGGAAAAGCCATGAATAGGCAAGATAATAAGAGAACATTTGTGTGTTTTTAGAAAAGATAAACAGTAAAACAAAAGAAAAATAGCTATGTGGAAACAATCCTATTGAGTTTCAATTCTGCTATTTCTAATATGTCTTCGAGTATCTCATCCCTTGCTTGTTGGAGAACGATGATTGAATCGGCCCGTGCCTTTTGAACTTGATATTATAAATAGAATTGAATGATGAGTGATCTGAACGAGACATAGTCGTACACTTTAATCCTTAACTTTTTCCTAGGCCGCCCTTTCAGGTTTTCAGCCTACCAGGATACCCTTTTTTGCCCAAGTCGCCCTTTCGAGTTTTCAACTTGTCGGGTGTACAATTTTTTCTATATATATCCCTAATTTTTGCCCGAACCCTTTTGGTTCACCGGGACGCCCTTACTTTTGCCTAGGTACGTCGACCTAGCGGGTCTTATTTATGCGTAGTATTTTTTGACTATGTCTGCATTCACAGGATGTGGAAAGTCTTCGCCATCCATAGTAGTGAGTATCATTGCTCCTCCAGAGAATATCTTTTTAATTACGAATGGTCCTTCATATGTGGGCGTCCACTTGCCCCCAGGATCTCCTTGTGGTAGAATAATTCTCTTTATAACCAAGTCACCAGTCTGGTATGCTTGTTGCTTGACTCTCTTATTGAACGCCTTGATCATACACTTCTGATATAACTGCCCATGACAAACAGCCGCAAGCCTCTTCTCATCAATCAGGTTTATCTGGTCTAGTCGAGTTTGGATCCATTCATCTTCCTCTAACTCTGCATCTTTCATAATTCTTAGAGATGGAATCTGAACTTCAATCGGTAACACTACTTCCATGCCATAGACTAGTGAAAATGGGGTTGCCCCAGTTGAGGTACGTGCTGAAGTGTGGTAACCATGAAGAGCAAATAGTAACATCTCATGCCAATCTTTGTAAGTACGGTCATCTTCTGTACAATCTTCTTTATGTTCTTGTAGGCGGCCTCCACTGCGCCATTCATCTCTGGTCTATAGGGAGAAGAGTTGTGGTGTTTGATCTTGAAATGCGTGCAAAGTTCAGTAATCATCTTGTTGTTCAGGTTGGTACCGTTGTCTGTGATAATCCTTTCGGGGATGCCATATCGATAAATAAGGTTATGCTTAATGAATCGAGCCACCACATTCTTAGTAGCGGAGGCGAATGAAGCAGCTTCTACCCATTTGGTGAAGTAATCAATGGCCACAAGGATGAAACGATGTCCATTGGAAACAGTAGGTTTGATTTCCCCGATCATATCGATGCCCCACATTGTAAAAAGACAAGGAGCAGTCAGGACATTTAGTGGAACTGGAGGTACGTGTACTTTGTCAGCATAGATCTGGCAGTTGTGACAAGTTCTGGAATGCTGATGGCAGTCAGTTTCCATAGTGGACCAGTAGTAACCCGCTCTCAATATATTTTTAGCCATAGTATGTCCACTAGAATGAGTTCCAAAGGTACCGTCATGCATATCTTCCATAATCTCTTCTGCTTCCTTCTTGTTCACACAACGAAGCAAAGTTGAATCGTGATTGCGCTTGTATAGGGTACCATTACTCAGGAAGAATTTTGAAGAAAATCTTCTCAAGAACTTCTTGTCATTGATAAATGCCCCTTCAGGGTATTCCTGAGCTTCGAGATATCTTTTTACTTCGTGAAACCATGGCTTTTCTTCAACCTCGTCAATAGCTATCTCGAAACAGTACGCCGGTTCGTCATGCCTTTCTATGATAACTATAGGAGCTTCGTTGTCCCATCTGACCTTGAACATGGATGACATAGTAGCTAATGCGTCTGCCAATTGATTCTCCTCTCGGGGAATATGTTCAAAAGTAATCTCTTCGAAATGAGGAATCAAAGATAACACTAAATCCTTGTAAGGCATGAGATTAGGAAGCTTCACCTTCCGTTCTCCTTTGATCTGATTAATTACTAGGGCTGAATCCCCATATACTTCCAAGAACTTGATTCTTAAGTCGATAGCAGCTCTGAGACCCAAGATACACGCTTCATACTCATCCATATTGTTGGTACAATCGAAACAGAGTCTTGTTGTAAATGGAGTGTGTCCACCTGCTGGAGAGATAATTACATCGCCAATACCATTACCAAGTGCATTTGAAGCTCCGTCAAAAACCATGGTCCATTAGGATCCTGGTTCAGGTCCTTCATCCGGACCAGATTGTTCATAATCAGTAACAAGCATAACATCTTCATCTGGGAATTCAAAACTCATGGACTGATAATCGTCTACAGCTTGTTGAGCCAAGTGGTCTGCCAACACACTTACCTTGACCGCCTTCTGTGTCGTGTACTGAATGTCGTATTCTGTTAGTATCATTTTCCATCTTGCTATTCGTCCGGAGAGAGCGGGTTTCTCAAACACGTACTTGATAGGATCCATTCTAGAAATCAATAAAGTGGTATGGTTCAACATATACTGTCCCAGTCGGCGAGCAGCCCGTGCCAAAGCACAACAAGTTTTCTCGAGCAGTGAGTATCTTGTTTCATAGTCGGTAAACTTTTTGCTAAGGTAGTATATTGCATGCTCTTTTCGAGCAGACTCGTCATGTTTCCCCAGTACACACCCCATTGAGTTCTTCAATACTGTTAGGTACATAATTAGAGGTCTTCCTTCAACAGGTGGTATCATAATCGGAGGTTCTTGAAGATATTTCTTGATCTTGTCAAAAGCTTCTTGGCATTGGTCATTCCATTTCACTACTTGATCTTTCCTTAGTAACTTGAAGATCGGCTCACAAGTAGCGGTCATATGGGAGATGGACTTGGAAATGTAGTTCAAACGCCCCAAGAATCCTCTAACTTCTTTCTCATTCCGTGGAACCGACATTTCTTGTATGGCTTTTACTTTCGCAGGATCGACTTCAATACCTTTGCTGCTAACAACGAAACCTAGTAGCTTACCAGACCTCACCCCAAAAGTACACTTATTTGGATTCAGTCTCAACTTGTATTTATTCAACCTATCAAACAACTTCTGCAGGTGGACCAGATGTTCTTCTTCGGTGTTGGACTTTGCAATCATATCATCAACATAGACCTCTATCTCTTTGTGAATCATATCATGGAACAAAGCTACCATTGCACGCTGATACGTTGCCCCTGCGTTCTTCAACCCAAATGGCATGACCTTGTAACAGAAGGTGCCCCAAGGAGTAGTAAAGGTTGTCTTTTCCATATCTTCGGGTGTCATCTTGATCTGATTATAACCTGAGAATCCATCCATGAAGGTGGACACTTTGCACTGCGGCGTACTATCAACTAAGATATCAATATGTGGTAGCGGGAAGTCATCTTTGGGACTTGATTGATTCAAATCTCTGTAGTCTACACACATCCTGACCTTTCCGTCTTTCTTAGGTACCAGGACTATATAGATTCTAACCTGGCCACTGGTGCAAAGGTTTCTGTGTAGTCAATCCCTTCTTGCTGACTATACCCCTGAGCAACCAGTTTGGCTTTGTTTCTTACCACTTCTCCCTTCTCACTTAGCTTGTTTCTGAACACCCACTTAGTGCCGATGATGTTGAAACCTTTTGGTCTAGGAACCAAATCCCATACATCATTCCTTGTAAACTGATTGAGTTCTTCTTGCATGGCAATTATCCAGTCTGGATCTTCTAGAGCTTGATCAACAGAAGTTGGCTCTATCAAAGAAACTAGACCTAATTGACATTCTGCATTGTTCTTTAGAAATGCCCTTGTTCTGATGGGATCATCTTTCTTGCCAAGAATCACATCTTCTGAATGAGCTGAAGCAAGTCTAGGTGATCTTCTGACTGTTAGATCTTCAGAAATCCTGAGATTTTCTAAAGATGCAGCAACTTGATCTTCTGATCCATTGCTTCTGAGACTTTCAGCTTCTGCAGCTTTGCTTCTTGGTTCTACAGATTCTGATATATCAATATCTATATCTGCAAAATTCTCAAGCTACTTTGGTTTTTCAAGACCAAGCTTATCATCAAACCTGATATTGATTGATTCTTCTACAATCAATGTTTCAGTATTGTATACTCTGTAGCCTTTAGAGCGTTCAGAATATCCAAGAAGGAAACACTTTTGTGCTTTAGAATCAAACTTACCAAGATAATCTTTAGTATTCAGAATAAAACACACACATCCAAAAGGATGAAAATATGAAATGTTGGGCTTTCTGTTCTTCCACAATTCATAAGGAGTCTTATTTAGAATAGGTCTTATAGAGATTCTATTCTGAATATAGCAAGCAGTGTTTATTGCTTCTGCCTTGAAATGCTTAGCCATATTGGTTTCATTGATCATGGTTCTGGCCCTTTCTTGTAGAGTCCTATTCTTTCGCTCTACAACTCCATTTTGTTGTGGAGTTCTAGGGCAAGAGAAATCATGGGCAATACCATTTTCTTTGAAGAGCTCCTCAAAGAATCTGTTCTCAAATTCGCCACCATGATCACTTCTGACCTTTATGATCTTGCACTCCTTCTCAGATTGGATCTGAGTGCAGAATTCAAAGAACACTGAATGAGACTCATCCTTTTGTTTTAAGAACTTTACCCATGTCCAGCGACTATAATCATCTACGATGACTAATCCATATTTCTTCCCTCTGACAGATGCTATTTTGACTGGGCCAAACAGATCAATGTGTAAGAGTTCTAACGGCCTTGAGGAAGAGACAACATTCTTAGACTTGAATGCAGGTTTGGAGAACTTTCCCTTCTGACATGCTTCACAAAGAGCATCTGATTTGTATTTCAGATTAGGGAGTCCTCTGACCAGATTTAGTTTGTTAATCTAAGAAATCTTTCTCAAACTAGCATGTCCTAATATTCTGTGCCAGACCCATTGCTCTTCAGAAACAGACATAAGACAAGTCACCTTCTGCTTCTCAAGATCTGAAAGATCAATCTTATAAATGTTGTTCTTTCTCTTGCTTGTAAATAGGATTGAGCCATCCTTCTGACTTACAGCCTTGCAAGACTTTTGATTGAAGATCATATCATAACCATTGTCACTTAATTGACTTATGGACAATAAGTTATGCGTTAATCCTTTTACAAGAAGTACATTAGTTATGGAAGGAGAGTTACCAAGACTTATGGTTCCAGAGCCAATGATTTTGCCCTCCTGATCTCCTCCAAACTTGACTTCTCCACCTGGTTTAAGCACCAGGTCTTGGAATGTAGACCTTCTTCCCGTCATGTGTCGCGAGCACCCAGAGTCCAGGTACCATGACCTTTTGCTGTTTGTCCTCTTTGCCGCCAAGGATGTCTGCAATAGAAATTATCTTCTCCTTAGGTACCCATAATTTCTTGGGTCCTTTCTTGTTAGTTCTCCTCAAGTTCTGATTGAACTTGGGTTTAGCAAAATATTTAACAGGAGGAACAACATGATATTCTTTAGGTTTGTCAGCATGATATTTCTTAGGATGTGTCACATGCTTCTTGGTGTGAACAGTGTTAAACTTCTGTGCATGTGAAGTGAGCCTAATATCATGTGCATGACCATATTTGAACTGGTCATACAATGGCTTGTATGTGATCTTCAGATCATCAACAGGTTCAAATTTATGTGAGGTATCGCCCTCATAGCCAAAACCAAACCTTCTGTTTCCAGAAACACCATATATCATAGAAGCAAGGTGACTTCTGCCAATACTTCTAGATAAGAACTTTCTGAAGCTCGTGTCATATTCTTTCAGAATATGATTCATGCTAGGAATGGATTTTTCTGTTTCAGAAGGAGATCCACTATCTTTGGAGATCCTCTGGAGAGCGTATCTGGCGGCCCTGGGCATGGCGTCCAAATACTCAGGATCGATGTGAAAGCCGTGGATGCGGGAGAAGTAGGAGATGATCCAGCTCTGAAATAGAAACAAGATAATGTATTAAAATTAAATACGAAACATATATAAATAAATAAATACGATAATGTATTAAAATAAAACGTACCGTAAGCAGTGTGCAGGATCCGACCAACTGCCTCGTCCTCCAGTTGGAGGCCTCATTCAGCTTCTGGTAGAGATATGCCAGAGTAGCTGACCCCCAGTTCCACTGGTGAACGGTATCCAGGTCCATGAAGTAGCGCAGGTAGGTCACGTCGACGTACCTTGCACTCTTGTCCACAAAGCATGCAGCGCCTACCACATGCATGTACCAGCACCGGAGAGCGCAGCCGCGGTGGTACTCCCTGAATAGGTCGTTATCCTCCTGCTCGGCCTCGGCCGCCGCGTCCAGGTGGAACTCAAAATAGATCCTCAGTGTAGTGAACCGGACATGAGGCCCACAAGTCGTGACACACTCAGAGTGAGCAACCTCGTGCGGCAGGCCCAAATAGTGCATCATCCACTCAATGGCCTCGACCCTCTGGATCCTGGAGATGTGCAACAGCGGCCCCCTAATAGGCAGGTGGAGAAGACACTGGACGTCATGCAAGGTGATCGTCAACTCCCCCACCGGCAAATGGAAAGAAGACGTCTCCTTGTGTCAGCGCTCCACAAATGCCCCCTGCATGCGGGTGTTGTTGGTGGTGTACCCGGTCATGCAGAGCCCGCTAAGCCCTGAACCTCGCACATGGTCGTTAAACCACTGAGCTGCTGGTTTAAACAGACCGAAAATCTTCCTGGAGTGGTTCACCATTTTCAATGGCTCTCTCTCCTGTTACAAAAAAACAATAAGCGAGAAATAAACGGTAAAATTATAAAAAATGGTGACAAATAAACGGCTAAGTTAAAAAAATACCTCTCCCTCCCAGATCCGCCGAGCGACGTGATCCTGGTAGTGAATCAGCAGGGAAGTGTCAAAAGGCCCTCCCGGATAGCTATCCACCTCCTGCTCCTCCTCCTCCCCGACTGGAGGGTCAACATCCGGTATGACCTCCTCCTCCTCATTATCATCATCCTCCTCCTTTCGTTGGCGGGAAGAAGATACCCGAGCCAGCCTACTCCTATAGCCTGAAGGAGATGAACTCTCTACCAAGTCCTGTGGAACGCGCACACGGCGTCCCCGGCCCGCCCGCGTGTCGACGCCAGCTGCGCCGCCGCCCGCTCGCGTCTAGCCGACGCAGTCTGGGATTCCCTGCCCTGTCTGATGCGTGCTGGCTGGTTGCCTGTCATGTTCCTGTAAACAATCGAAATCGAAATCGATTAATATGCGAGATGTCATACCCCGAAATTTGCCCATCTCATTTCATCTGAGGGGTACAAGAGATTACAGGTCCTCCAAAAGTCAACAAGAAATACCTTTTAGGTCAAAGCTCATAACTGGAGCATAGAAGATCCAATCGAGGTGAAAACCAAAAGGAGGTTTTAAAGGACTCATCAGGCTTTCTAAAAAGTCCTGGAACATGGTTACATGGCAAAGATTGAAGGAGATACAAGGCTTAGAAGTTGGTCGATTTTGGAGAAATACATAAAACCCTAATTAAGTGGTTTTGGTTCTCTTGATCAACGGACCTAAGATGTGGATTTCAAACTTGTCTATGAGCTTTGCGATGACTCTTAAAATAATTATTTTATTTTTATAATGTTTATTTTTATTTATTTGAATTTTAATTCATATAAATATGGATAAATCATATAAAATTGGAATAATTTGTTTTAAGTCTAATATTTGATTTTTCAAATAGATCCAACACACCCGTAACATGAATAATATTTCTAAACCTATTTTCACATTTTTGTGACTTTTTGGAATTTTTTTTCAATTAAAATCTCAAATATAAAAAAAAATATAGAAAGAATGGTGCACGGCTTTAAGACTTGGATAGCTATCATATTGGCCCATTAGTAACCCTAAAAAAGAATGATATATATACTGGTAATATATGCAGACCGAAGGGGAGGAGAGAGATTGGCAAAGAAAATAAGGGTTCACGTTGTAAGAAGACCAAGAAAACTAGGGCATAGCTAAGGTTTTTCTCCAGCGAGTTTCAAGGACTTCTGATCATTCAATCTTGTCCCTGAGGCTTCCAGGAGTGCGACGCAACCATTGTTGAAGGTTGAAGCGTCCCGGATCGTCAGCAGTCGTGTTGCACCGGTTGTGAGAACTTTCGGACTTTCAAACTCTCACGTCATGCGATAACTGGTACATTCAGGTGCGTATTCAGGTTCAGAATGATGATTAGGCCAGTTTATGTCCATCGTTTTCAAGTTTTCACGCAGAAATCAAAAGTTGCCATGTTTATGGTTTGAAGCTTGTGAGGTTTCGTTTTCGTAGCTACGCGCCGTATTACGCAAAACTAACCACACCATTGCATCCGGAGCTATCAAATTAGTGTGTCTGGGTCCCTTGTTTTTCGTTTTGGTTGATTTCCGCAGGATCCACGAGGGCTTCTCGCCGGAGAAGACGAAGAAGCCACCGTCGACGGTGGTTTGAAGGATTCAGTTGCTGGTCAAAGCTCGCGTGGCCGGTTGAAGCGTCCTGATTGGACAAATCGATTATCGAGTTCCTCTCTCCACTTCTGATAGGTTCGTTAGTGTTCATGGGCCCCGCGATGGACTTTTGTTTGACTGAATCATTAAACTCTTGGTGTATATTATATATTCTTTCACTTATTTCACTAACAACTAATTGAATGCAGCACATTTGGTAACAACGCATCCCTTGCAATTGCACCTTCCTGGGTTCGATACCCAGGCAAGACAATTTATTTTTATTGACTAACAATTTGCAGATCATGCGCGCCCAGCCACTACAAGACCACGGTACACCCTCGGTGTTCAGCCTTTGGATCTCCTACAATCCGATCTAACGTACCAGAATGGTAAGGCTTACCATGGGCACTCGTCAACGCAATGCACAGGATTACCACCCAGGTTTTTTTCATATAATTTTTTATTTTTATTTTTATATTTAGGTTATTATTAGTTAATATTGTTTAGTTTAATTAGATAATTTAGATGGGATAGAATATATAATTAGGGTTAGGAGTATCATATTTTCCCCATTATTCGATTATGTCGATTATTCGACTTAATTGATTTAATTAATTTTAATTATAATAAAAAACCCTTATAAATATATTAAGATATTAGGGTTTGCTCCATCCCGTTTGCCCAAAGTATCAAAGATATTAGGATTTAATTTATTATTCGTTCCGACTAAACCTATTGGTCGCGATGGTTAATAATCGATTAATTTAATTAATCAAATCCTATAAATTAAAATTCAAATAAATTTATTTTGCTAAATGGTTTTAACCATCTTATTGGTTATGATGATTAGCATATTTCTCCTTATCAATTCGTTATTATTTGAAATCGAAACTATCGGTTATGAGGGGTAACGATAAATTAATAAATTAATAATTAAAATACTTCAATTTGCTAAAAGTGATAATCGAATCAATCGATTAGAATTGCCAGCAATCCTTTACTAATCTGTTAACTATGGTGATCGAATCTATTGATCATTGCGGTTAATAGTGCCATATCAAATCAGGGTTGTACGCCCAAACCTTAAAACACTAAACCACGATACCACAGATTTTCATCTCTTCAATTCTGCGATGTTCAAACTACGATAAGGTAATTCAAAATACCTTCGAACTTCGCATTTCAAATCAAATTCAAATACAATCAATTCAATTCTAAGGCGTACAATCCTGTGCCCGAACTACGTTGACTCTGATTCTCCCTAAGGAGATACGTAGGCACTTGGCAACAAGGCGAGTCCCCTTCCTCAAAAATCTCAATTTTCCCCCTGTCCAATTCTTTAGCTATAAAACCTTGACAGTTAGCCATAAACCTTTATCTTTGAATGTTAGCCTTTAGGAAAGAGTTGAGGGTGCCTAATACCTTTCCTCGACCTGAATATAGTATCTGACCCAGATCTCTCAACTACGTAAGGTTTCCTATTCGCCTTGGTAGAATAGGTGGCGACTCTCTAAGTTAAATTTTTAGGCAGGTTGCTACAGCTGGCGACTCTGCTGGGGACACACTTAACGGTGAATTACTATGCTCCTAAGGCTTGAGAGGGTTTAGGTTTAGGTTTGTGGCAAACGGTTTAGGTTTTTGGCGAAATTTTTAGGGTTTGGCTAATACGCCAAAAATTAGGGTTTATTTATTTTTGTAAATATCTATTTTTTTTAATTTTTTGTTATTCATTTATTTGTGAATATATATTTTTAAATATTCGCTGCTTTAATATATTGTCTAAACTATAAGCGGCCGGATTTCGAGGTTAGTATAAATATTTAAATTTTATTTATTTATTTTCCTCTGTGATTTCATTACTGCAATGTAATTAAATATTTATTTAAGTGAATATTCTATTTCTATTGCATCTGTTGGGTATATTATATTGTTGTTAAAACCTAAGTGTGGGAGTTAACTTTGAGACCAAAAGGGGACATGAATCGCCTTACGAGTCTCACTGATAACTCCACTCGGAGTGGGTTAGGTATTCAGAAAGGTCCGAAACGAAGCTTGACTTTATGGAGGGCTGGACTGGATACTTAACTGATCTCTTCGGGAACCTACCCAAAAATTCGAACCTCATGGATAAAATGAGTTGTTCCAAAATCCGAAGAGACGAAAAAGTCTCGGAGGCTACGAAAGACCCCATGAGACCTTCTAGAACACTCCCAAAAAAAAAGGGTAGGCTCCCTAGAGCCGCTACGTCGAACCTATGAACCTAGGACTTTTATGCTACTATGCTCTTTATATGTTTGCAATTTATATACTTCGAATATCTATGCGTTTCGATTTTGCAGGTATCCCCACGTGGTCCCTAGCCTGTAGGGGCTCTAATTTCTAAAGACCATGTCTTTCCCACGAAGGACATCACCATCTATGCATCCCCTAGCCTGTGGGGATTTTATTTTTATATCCTTGTATTCTTACAACTACGCGTCCTTCCCACGAAGGACATTTCCATTAACGCACGTCAATTGGCCTCTCGATGGCCATGCGATCTAGTGACCGTCTCGAATGGTCACCTCGTGCCTACACCTACGCACTCCCTAGCCTATAGGGATTTTCTTTCACACCCGTGTGTTTTCACAAAGACGCGTCCTTCCCCAAAGGACAACTTCACTAGCATGCGTTCGATTGGCCTCTCGATGGCCATGAAATCTAGTGACCGTCCTGAACGGTCACTCCATGCTCAGTCCCGCGCACCCTCTAACTTGTAGGGTTTGGATCTCCATTTACACATCACATCCCTAGCCTGTAGGGATTGCTCTTCGTCCATATCGTCCTTAGATAGGTTGTGTTCCGCATAGAGAACCTTCCCACGAGGGACAAATTCATTTGTACACGTTGATTGGCCTCTCGATGGCCATGAGATTGAGTGACTGTCTTGAACAGTCACTAGCCTCTATCTTCTGCATACTCTCGAATCCAAGGGATTTCCCTTAGCGTGTCATAACATTTACCCTGTAAAGATTCCAAGAGGGTCTAATGTCGCCTCTAAGGCTATCCCTAGGATCATATGTTACACGTCTGCATTGCATACACGGAGTTACAATATAAGGAGTCTCTCGCTTACGCGTGCATTTGCATTTTCATGCATTCATACATTCACATTTGCATTTCTATCTTCGCCCGCATCCATACCAACCATGCTAGCCGGTTTCCCGAAACTCCCAAAAAAATCAAAGGATCGTAGACTACGGAGCAAGGAGAATAAAAGATCTTAGTCTTGCTAAAGAAAAAAAACAGATGCCTTTCGCCATGCCAGCCGCATGTCCATGCCTTGTCATAACAGGATTATGAATACAATGAAGGTTGTCATCGAGCAAGGATTAGTTCAACAAAGAGTTCCCTCATAGATACACTCAAGATGTATCTAGTTATAAAGGGGTTCATCTTAGAACATATCAAACTTTCGAGGACGCTCTACGATAACCTGGGGGCAAGGATTAGTCCAACTGGGGCAATATCCTGAACAAAGAGGCATAACTACGATGGAGGGAATTCGACATATGTCAGCCCCATGTAACACCCTTCTAAACCCCGCGGCAATTAATTAAATAAATCAGAGTAACATGCACAAGGGCGTCACAATTCATAAATAAAATAAACAACATCGGTCATATGTCATGCATTCACTAAGGAACATTTCATTATAACTCATAATTCATAATATATCATGTTGACACAGCGGAATAACACCATCAAATTACATCACATCATCAATATATTAATCCTCAAATAAATTAAACAAAAAAATGAGTTATTATCATAAACTCAAAAACAACGTTTCCCCCAGTGTTACACCTATCAGAGCATGACCCGACGCTAAACAACATATCGACTCATGAGCTAATCCTCACCAAGTCGGAGCCGCTATCCTCAATCTGAAAAATATAGTGTAAGGGTGAGTCTCATTCGCAATTAACAAATATTATTGCATTATAAATAACAACACATCAATAGTTATATTTTTCACCCAATCCATCTATATCATCACACAAAACACACAATACCAATCATAACAATGAAGTACATTCAGTCACGTTATCAAATCCATGCATATGAATGCAACTGACTCTATGCATGTGGTACCAAACATCACCAGTGGAAATTATCCACCGACCGATCTATCATCATCCAGATACGGCCCTGCCAGCACAAATTCCACACAATGGGAATTCTGCCCCTCGCTGAATCCTCTCATCATATAGGATTCAGCCCATGTTTATGAATGCATGCAACATATATATAACATACTTTCATTATCACCATTCTATGAGTAGCATCATCTATACTCATTTCATCATCATCATCATCATCAATACTAAGCATGTTCATATATACATTACATCATTCAATACATTCAATCATCATCACCATCATTACAGAACATACATGTATTACACTAATCATCATCATCAAAAGTAAGAATATACATGTATTCACATCTTCCAAAACAATTCAATCATCATTGCACAATTCTCAACAATCATCACATAATCATGTTTTCAAACACGTCTTATATTGTCACATCTCATCACATATGTCAACAATATATCATCCATCAAACGAACAAAGTATTCAAATCATACTCATATTATCACATGAAATATCTCATGAGTTCCATTACACAATCAAACAAGATCATCATACGAATCATGTTTAAAACATAACATGTATTGTCATATCTCATCATATATATGTACAATACATCATTCATCAAACAATAAATTCATAATTCAAAATTAATTGAAAGCTACACCTCAATTTATCATTTAAACTCATAGGTTATCTCATAAGGTTCATCATACTCGAAACGGCACTAAAAACGGAGTTACGGATCAAAAGTTACGCATCATTGAACTTTCGAAGAAAATCACAAAACAGAATTTTTACACACAGAACCCATACGAGTATGGCACCTCCCATACGCGTATAGCCCAAAGTCATACGCATTTCAGGCATCCCATACGTGAATCAGCAGAACTAATTTTACACTGAAAATTCCCATACGAGTATCAACAGACCCATACGCGTATGGCCTCATCCCATACGCGTATGCCAGAATTCTATACGCAAAACACCAGTACAGGGTATTTGGGACAGGGCAGCTGCGTATCATACACGTATAGCCCTTGGGGAATGTCCTTCATACGCGTATGACCTCATCCCATACGCGTATGGCACTGTTTCATACGCGAAACACCAGAAAATGCCCAGAACCTGCAGAATTCGTAACAGTCCAAAACCCATTCGTTTTTACTCATTCCAGTCCACGATTTTGAGTCTAAACAGTCAAATTTTCACTCTATTATTCATAAGATTCATTCATACGGATTAATCTATCATCCTACACCAATTCATACATCAAAACCTAAAATCTAAACCAATACTTAGGACCCAAAAGCCTAACTCTGACATACAAATCAAATTGAATCAACAACACAACTATCATGCACCAATCATCTATAATCACAATAAGAGATGATAATTGGAAGAGTCCCCCCTTACCTTAGCCAAAGATTCTTGATTGGTCTTCTTCCTCTTTGGTTCCTCTTTACGTTCCTCAGCTCTTCTCTTCCACTTCTCATTTTTCACGTTCTGACTCTTTTTCCTTATTTTCTTTATTTTATGAAAACATAAAATAATTAGTAATGGGCTTACTCACTTAGCACCCCCATACTACCAATCCCACCCTCCGGCCCAATGGCCCTTAATCCATAATTCTCCAATAATTCAACAAAATACCAAATAATTCTAAATAATAATTTAATTTCCGATTAAATTAAAATTAGAAAATATGGGGTGTTACACCCCACACCAAGAAAAAAGGGTCATAGGTGATACTATCCTTAGGAAAAGCAAAAGAGGTTCAGTCAAAGGAAACTCATGAAGTTCCGATACGACGAAAACCCACCGCTAACGATTTATTCCCGCCAGGTTTGACATGTCCAAAGAAAATTCGAGGTTGCCCTCACTTCTACAAGTTTAAGAATCTAAGGAGTGAAACAAGGTCAGTGGATCTACAAAGGAGATTATCCCTAGGATTAATAGGTGTTTACCGTGCTCACAATTTCAACCCTTACGACCGCTAAGTGTTACTCAAGATAAAAGTTGTACCTTCAGATTAGTAATTCTAATGGGACAACCATGCAGGTTTTGGAGTCAATTCATTCACTCACTACCATGACTTTCCAGTCACACACTTCTATTTTTAGGGTTATTAACAAACTTGAGGGAGAATGACGAATACAAAAACTAAGTCCAGCTAAATATACGCTTTCAAGGTAAGACCGAGCCGAGGATGTACAGGCATTGTTTCCATTCCCAAATAATGGAGATATAAGGATGTTAATCCCTCGTCACCCCCTCGAGCCAGGAGTTGGAGTTTTCTTCTACTTTTTAAATAAACCTTGATTTCAACTAGGGGCAGGGTAGATTTCAATTAATTCAATGGTGTATTTTGGTTGTCAAGAGAATCACTCAATCCAAGCAAAGCAAAGGTTCAAGCATATTTTCTTCCTCGCATTCATCAAATATTGAGGAAGTAATGGAGATAACATTCACAACAATCTTCTTCCTCATTACATCATTCAAGATCGAGGAAGTATCAAAGGCGAAGCTTACAAATCAAAATCGACATGGCAGTCACAACATTCAATATCCAAGGATCAAATATTTCAAAGGGGTATTCAAAAGAAAAGAAGAATAAAGCGCCCGCTAAGTCAAAATGGAAAATTCCATAAAAGGAAATAAAAAAGGACTTAGGCAAAATTGGGGCATCCCGATGGGTCAAATCCAAAAGAATTAGCTCATGCAAAAATAAGGGATAAAAACAAAGGTGAAATACACAAGATAATATTGTGACTGCTAAATCATCGAAGCTTCCCTACAATGCTTGGATCTTTACAAAAATTTTCATCAATACTTGGATCTCTACTAAGGCTTTTGCTTAAACATCAAAAAAAAAAAAACGATTCTCTTACAAACAAAGCACATTCATTGGATTAGGCGAATTTTTAGGATCTGGAGAACATCAAGGAGAAAGGGGTGGGACGAATAAAATGTGAGCCTTATATCCATTGTTTCTTAAAACATGAACCAGGCCAAGTTATAACATTTAAAAGTCCTAATTGAGGCAAGGTTAATCATGAAAGCATATTAAGCAGGATTTGTTATACTGACTCCTATGTTTGTTAAAACTACTTCTAATCACTATGCTTCTTCAAGCGTTCTTTTCAAAACCATCCAGTCCTAATTCATAACGGACTTCGATTTCAAAACTTGCATACGCATCGCATTGGGGTTACTTCTCGAAAGGTACAACACCGTCTACGAATATGCACTTAGCATCGAGGAAATCTCGAAACTTGGTTTAATCAAAGGTGATCATTCCTAATAAAGACCCTGGAGTCGGGGGAACCACATCTAGAGGGTTCTCCTAAACAGGGGCAAACTTTCAAGGATCGCAGGGGCATACAATCAAAGATCCTATTTACTAGGGGCATTGTTCCTAAGGTTCAATCGACTCGGGGCACACCTCGAAGCCATGACAAACAGGGGCATGTCAAACATGGGAAGAATTCAAATTCAAAGGATAGAACACTATGGATAGTCCTCCATATCATGGAGATCAAGGGCACACCCTTCAATCTAAACATCGAAGCATATGACAAAGCTATTTGCTGGGGCACTTCCCTCATAAGCATCTTTTTCCACGAAAATATTGGGGCAATGGATAGCAAATCCATAAGACGCATAACAAAAGGAAAAGGCGTCTTCACACTTTACAACCTCGAATCAATCTTTCTCCTGACTACGATCTTCAAAGTTCAAACAAAACAGGTATTGGGAAATCGCGCTAGCATCACACCCCATCTTATCAAGCAAACCTGTAACTCCAGCGAACTATATACGCTTTGGTTATCAATAACCTAACATTGGAGAATCCTACAAATACATACAAATCATGCATTACATACATGGGTTGATACATTACACCGTAACCTTTTCTAGGGGGTCTTCTTTAAGACAAATATCACGATCCTTTCTAGGAGTTTCCTCAAGCAGTCTTATTCAAAGCAAATTGTCATCCTTTTCAGGAATATCTTCAGGTAGTCTTTTTCAAGACATTCTTTTCCAAGAACCTTTTAGGTAGTCTTCTTCAAGACATTCTTTTCAAAGAACCTTTTTAGGTAGTCTTCTTCAAGACATTCTTTTCTAAAAAACCTTCTGGGGGTCTTCTCTAAGACAATCATCGTCATTTCTAAGCACCTTTTCAGGTAGTCTTCTTCAAGACATTCTTTTTCTAAGTACCTTTTCAGGTAGTCTTCTTTAAGACATCCCTCTTTCTAAAGTTCCTTTTCAGGTAGTCTTTTCCAAGACGTCCCCTTTTCTAAGTACCTTTTGAGGTAGTCTTCTTCAAGACATTCTCTTTCTAAATACCTTTTCAGGTAGTCTTCTTCAAGACGTTACTTTTCTAAGTTCCTTTTCAGGTAGTCTTTTTCAAGACGTTCCCTTCTTTCTAAGTTCCTTTTCAGGTAGTCTTCTTTAAGACATTACTTTTCTAAGCACCTTTTCAGGTAGCCTTCTTCGAGACATTCTTGTCCTAAGCACCTTTTCAGGTAGTCCCTTTCAAAAAAAAAACAATTCGTCATCCCTCTCAAGAACCTCTTCAGGTAGTCTTCTTTAAGACATCTTTCAACCTTTTCAGGTAGTCATCTTTAAAGACATTCTTCATCCCTTGCTAAGAATTTTTTCAAGTGATCTTCTTTAAGACAAATTTCTATCTACGCTAAGAGCCTTTACAGGTGGTCTTCTCTAAGACAAATTGCTACCATGTCGAAAAATCATTTCAGATAGTCTTCTTTAAGACAAACATTCACATCCATTCAAAAGACCTTTTCAGGTAATCTTACAGAAGACATTACTTCGTTCCACTCATTACGTCAACAAAACATACGCATATGCATAAGCATTATCCACATTACAAAGCCAACATAAGCATAGTCATGGTGTAGGTGCAAGCATGGATTAAACAAGTTCAATAGGTTTAAGGAGATAAAATCTCGGGGTTGCATCGGCATTAGCATACATACATACACATTAGCATTAGCATATACAAAAAGCCCAATTTCTATTGGCAATCCAAATCATTACAAAGTCCAGTTCTCATACTGGAAAACCATCAAATCCAATTCTCGTTTGGTAGTCAGTTCCCGTCTGACTATTACATCAAAATTCAAATCACGCTACAAAAGCCTAATCTCCAACCCTCGTGTTGTGATAGGTGTATTGTCCGACCCACGTGTCGTGAGTTTCCAACCCTCGTGTTGTGAAAGGTGTATTTTCTCCGACCCTCGAGTCGTGAGTCTCCAAACAGGTGAATCTCTTTCATGCAGGTATGTTTGCTAGAACTATATCAAACGATTACTTTTATGCAGGTACGCTTGTCAGAACCATGGCAGGTAATTCCTTTGGTGCAGGTAAAATTTGTCCGAACCAGGGCAAATAACCCTGTTGGTGCAGGTAAAATTTGTCCGAACCAGGGCAAATAACCCTGTTGGTGCAGGTAAATTTTGCGATAACCCTCGCAAATAACCCTATTGGTACAGGTAAATTTTGCGATGACCCTCGCAAATAACCCTGTTGGTACAGGTAAATTTTGGGATAACCCTCGCAAATAACCCTGTTGGTGCAGGTAAATTTTGCGATAACCCTCGCAAATAACCCTATTGGTGCAGGTAAATTTTGCGATAACCCTCGCAAATAACCCTATTGGTGCAGGTAAATTTTGCGATAACCCTCGCAAATAACCCTGTTGGCACAGGTAAATTTTGCGATAACCCTCGCAAATAACCCTGTTGGTGCAGGTAAATTTTGCGATAACCCTCGCAAATAACCCTATTGGTGCAGTCCTTTTCAGGAACCTTTCCAGGCAGTCTTCTTCAAGACATATTCCATCCTTTCTAGGAGCTTTTTCAGGCACACAAGGTTTTTCAAATGATTCCTCAACTGGGTTTATCACGTTAGTCCCTCGGCAGTGATCTTCTCCAAGACATCAGCAATAACACACATAGGTTTTATCTTTCTTTTCAGAATTACTAACATACTTTAATTAACAATCATGCATCATCCAATTAACATACCTCATTCATACATATTGCATATACATACACCGCTCTCATTTATTTTGAGAAGCTCGCTGCATCATGCATCTCATGCATCATAAACATTGCATAAAAATTCAGGTTGCCTTTTTAGGCCGTACTACAATCAAAGCAAGTGATTCTTTTTGAAAGCATCTGCTTCACATCCTGAGAAATGGTATTTACCTTGGGTGGCATCTATAAGCCCATCTCCCACGGAGTTTGTTCCAACGAACGCAAATTTCAGGGCATTTCAGTGTCCAATCATCTTCTACCTTTAGATCACGATAGGCAGACGTGTCTATCCGATTCTTCAGGTTCAAGAAGATTGAACAGGGGCAGCTGTCATACCCCGAAATTTGCCCATCTCATTTCATCTGAGGGGTACAAGAGATTACAGGTCCTCCAAAAGTCAACAAGAAATACCTTTTAGGTCAAAGCTCATAACTGGAGCATAGAAGATCCAATCGAGGTGAAAACCAAAAGGAGGTTTTAAAGGACTCATCAGGCTTTCTAAAAAGTCCTGGAACATGGTTACATGGCAAAGATTGAAGGAGATACAAGGCTTAGAAGTTGGTCGATTTTGGAGAAATACATAAAACCCTAATTAAGTGGTTTTGGTTCTCTTGATCAACGGACCTAAGATGTGGATTTCAAACTTGTCTATGAGCTTTGCGATGACTCTTAAAATAATTATTTTATTTTTATAATGTTTATTTTTATTTATTTGAATTTTAATTCATATAAATATGGATAAATCATATAAAATTGGAATAATTTGTTTTAAGTCTAATATTTGATTTTTCAAATAGATCCAACACACCCGTAACATGAATAATATTTCTAAACCTATTTTCACATTTTTGTGACTTTTTGGAATTTTTTTTCAATTAAAATCTCAAATATAAAAAAAAATATAGAAAGAATGGTGCACGGCTTTAAGACTTGGATAGCTATCATATTGGCCCATTAGTAACCCTAAAAAAGAATGATATATATACTGGTAATATATGCAGACCGAAGGGGAGGAGAGAGATTGGCAAAGAAAATAAGGGTTCACGTTGTAAGAAGACCAAGAAAACTAGGGCATAGCTAAGGTTTTTCTCCAGCGAGTTTCAAGGACTTCTGATCATTCAATCTTGTCCCTGAGGCTTCCAGGAGTGCGACGCAACCATTGTTGAAGGTTGAAGCGTCCCGGATCGTCAGCAGTCGTGTTGCACCGGTTGTGAGAACTTTCGGACTTTCAAACTCTCACGTCATGCGATAACTGGTACATTCAGGTGCGTATTCAGGTTCAGAATGATGATTAGGCCGGTTTATGTCCATCGTTTTCAAGTTTTCACGCAGAAATCAAAAGTTGCCATGTTTATGGTTTGAAGCTTGTGAGGTTTCGTTTTCGTAGCTACGCGCCGTATTACGCAAAACTAACCACACCATTGCATCCGGAGCTATCAAATTAGTGTGTCTGGGTCCCTTGTTTTTCGTTTTGGTTGATTTCCGCAGGATCCACGAGGGCTTCTCGCCGGAGAAGACGAAGAAGCCACCGTCGACGGTGGTTTGAAGGATTCAGTTGCTGGTCAAAGCTCGCGTGGCCGGTTGAAGCGTCCTGATTGGACAAATCGATTATCGAGTTCCTCTCTCCACTTCTGATAGGTTCGTTAGTGTTCATGGGCCCCGCGATGGACTTTTGTTTGACTGAATCATTAAACTCTTGGTGTATATTATATATTCTTTCACTTATTTCACTAACAACTAATTGAATGCAGCACACTTGGTAACAACGCATCCCTTGCGATTGCACCTTCCTGCGTTCGATACCCAGGCAAGAAAATTTATTTTTATTGACTAACAATTTGCAGATCATGCGCGCCCAGCCACTACAAGACCACGGTACACCCTCAGTGTTCAGCCTTTGGATCTCCTACAATCCGATCTAACGTACCAGAATGGTAAGGCTTACCATGGGCACTCATCAACGCAATGCACAGGATTACCACCCAGGTTTTTTTCATATAATTTTTTTTTTATTTTTTTATTTAGGTTATTATTAGTTAATATTGTTTAGTTTAATTAGATAATTTAGATGGGATAAAATATATAATTAGGGTTAGGAGTATCATATTTTCCCCATTATTCGATTATGTCGATTATTCGACTTAATTGATTTAATTAATTTTAATTATAATAAAAAACTCTTATAAATATATTAAGATATTAGGGTTTGCTCCATCCCGTTTGCCCAAAGTATCAAAGATATTAGGATTTAATTTATTATTCGTTCCGACTAAACCTATTGGTCGCGATGGTTAATAATCGATTAATTTAATTAATCAAATCCTATAAATTAAAATTCAAATAAATTCATTTTGCTAAATGGTTTTAACCATCTTATTGGTTATGATGATTAGCATATTTTTCCTTATCAATTCGTTATTATTTGTAATCGAAACTATCGGTTATGAGGGGTAACGATAAATTAATAAATTAATAATTAAAATACTTCAATTTGCTAAAAGTGATAATCGAATCAATCGATTAGAATTGCCAGCAATCCTTTACTAATCTGTTAACTATGGTGATCGAATCTATTGATCATTGCGGTTAATAGTGCCATATCAAATCAGGGTTGTACGCCCAAACCTTAAAACACTAAACCACGATACCACAGATTTTCATCTCTTCAATTCTGCGATGTTCAAACTACGATAAGGTAATTCAAAATACCTTCGAACTTCGCATTTCAAATCAAATTCAAATACAATCAATTCAATTCTAAGGCATACAATCTTGTGCCCGAACTACGTTGACTCTGATTCTCCCTAAGGAGATACGTAGGCACTTGGCAACAAGGCGAGTCCCCTTCCTCAAAAATCTCAATTTCCCCCCTGTCCAATTCTTTAGCTATAAAACCTTGACAGTTAGCCATAAACCTTTATCTTTGAATGTTAGCCTTTAGGAAAGGGTTGAGGGTGCCTAATACCTTCCCTCGACCTGAATATAGTATCTGACCCAGATCTCTCAACTACGTAAGGTTTCCTATTCGCCTTGGTAGAATAGGTGGCGACTCTCTAAGTTAAATTTTTAGGCAGGTTGCTACACGAGACAAATGAAAAAACAAAAAAAATTGCACTTCTGATACAGTTCGGAAGTTCATTTCCGAAACTGGGATGGAGGTGTTTTTGGAAATGAACTTCCGAAACACCCCTGCGCAGAGCTTTTCTGCAACCTTCAATGGCAGACCCCAAAATCAAAATTCAAACCTATGTATACACATTCTAAACATCCTAAATATCAGTATAAACCTAACCTAATACATTTTTTGCTATTTGTAAACACCCTAATATACATTTTAATCATAGATCTTAAAATCAAAATGCTTACCTGTTGAATAGATTGGAGGACTTTAGAATGTAATAGAGCAAGTAGATGGAGCCTTTGAGGTAGCTTGGAACTGGTTTGCACAAAAATCTCTTTGGGGTTGAGTTTGAAGAAGATTAGGGTAAATGATTTGGGGGAGGGGGCTGTTTTGCTTAATCTGCAAAACGCGCAGTATTTCGGAAATGAACTTCCGAAATGGTGTTTTCGGAAGTTCATTTCCGAAAAAAGTCAAATTTTTTTTAAAAAAAAGGCGCTTTTGGAGATGCATCTCCGAAAACACCTTTTTCTTGCATTTCGGAAGTTCATTTCCGAAGTCAAGGGTAGTTTGGGTTTTTCACCAGAGGTGAACTAGAAGGTTGGGAGGTTGGCAAAGAAATTTTCAGTAAAAAAATATCAAGCTTTTTGTCTTAGGAAAAGATGAATGTGTAAATAGTTGAACTGTGTAGCAGGACGGATCAAACCATATTAATACTAATTGAATTATGGGGTCAAAACATATATATATATATATATATATATATATATATATATAGATATATATATATATATATATATATATATATATATATATATATATATATATATATATATATATATATATATATATATATATATATATATATATATATATATATGGGGATAGGATAAAATAACACTAAGGTGTCAAAGTTTAATTTGACACCAAATCTCAACGGTTAAAATAATTGATTAAACGGTAATACTAAATAGTCTATTTTTTAGGAGAAAAATATGCTAAATATTTCTTTATTATTATTTTATTATATTTACTATCACTGTTTGATCAATTATTTTAACGGTTCAGATTTGATGTCAAATTAAACTTTGACACATTGGTGTCATTTGATACTATCTAATATATATATATATATATATATATATATATATATATATATATATATATATATATATATATATATATATATATATATATATATATATATATAAAAGTATATATATATATATATATAAGTTAATTAGTTTAGCTATGTAACGAAAAGCAGAATGTGTATGTAATGCAATGTGGGGCCAATTTAGAAAGATGATCATATGCTATCCAAATTAATTTTCTGTATTATTCAATTATCCTATGCTATCCAAATTAATTTTCTGTACTATTCAATTATTACATCTAAGAAGTCTAGCTAATCTTAAATAACACACACTAGTCTTTCACTTTTTTATTTTGTCGAGCAACCTAAGGTTAAAGTATTTACCTATTATAATAAATTTCAAATGAATTATTATTGATCATCCACATTATCACTAGTATATTTCAAAAGTCTTTCACTTTTTTATTTTGCCTGTTTTCCTAATTCAAGCAAGCTAAGGGTTAAAATATTTATCTATTATTTATTATATGAAAACATGTAGGTTTTAGATTCGCTTGGTTAAGATAACAATTAGGTATTACTGTTAAGGATAAACTAATGAACTAAACTATTTCTCTACCATAAGAAACAACTAAAATAACATTTCATTTAATAATAAACAAATTAATGATCAATTATAAATGATCTACATTTAAATAATATATAAAGAATATACATTAACATATATATTTTTTTACTAAGCCTCAATATTTATTTCAAACTATAATTATAACTTTATTAGTTAAATTTTAAAACATCATACAAATGTAGTAAATTGGTTCAAAAATTTTTTAAGAAAATTGTTACTTATTAAAGTTTAATTGTTCTTATTATACTAACTTAATATTTACATTCATATAATATAATATTATTTTTATTTATGATTAATATTAAAAAATTATTATTTTATCAATGTAAAGAATTAATTAATGTGTAAAAATAATTAATATTTTGATAGTTTTTTAAACTTTTTTGTATCAGTTAATTATAAGTTATTTATTGAATCTCTAATTAATGTTTTTAAGTATAATTAATTATATTTTAATCATTATTTATTTTATTTGTGATTTTCTAACAAATCCTTACAAATAACTTTGTAAAATACATCAAAAATATGTGTTAATTAGTATTAAAAGAAGTGAAAAAAATATATATTAAATATAATAGAAAAACAAAACCTTATAAATGTACGGTGTAGTGGTTATATTTAGTGTAAACATATCATTACTCAAAAAACAAAAACCAAAATTTAACTAGTATATTTTGTCATGCAACTTAAGGTCTGACATGTATGCAACTTTTCTGATTCTTTTGATGATCATGGAGGGTCCGAAAAACTATGGAGAAAGTTTCTGATAAGTGCGCTTGCAAACTATGTTTTGTCGGGACGGTTGTAACTTAAGGAGAACCAGATCTTGTGGTTGAAAGGTAAAATACACCCTTTTGATGTTAGCTTGTTTTTCCATTTGAATACGGCTCTTTTGAAGATTTGTTTTTAATGTGTTCAAAATTTGTTGACGTTGTTGCAAGGAGTCTTCAAGAGATTTTTCTTGGACGGATTCGGCCACATAATCAGTAATACTAGGTGGGTCACGGCCGTAAAAAGCTCGAAAAGGTATTGTCTGAATAGAGGAATGGAAAGGCGTGTTATACCAATATTATTCAAGATGGAGAAACTTGTACCATTGACGAGTGTGGGTACTAGCAAAACATCTAAGGTAAGTTTCAATTGATCTGTTCACTACTTCTATTTGGAAGTCGATTTCAGGATGGTATGATGTATTGTATTTTAATGTGGTCCCTTGTGTTTTATGAAACTCCTTCCAAAAATTTCTAAGGAACAGAGGGTCTCGATTCGAGACTATGGATATTGGGCAGCCGTGAAGACGAGCAATGTCAACCGTGAAGCGGTTTGTGATATCTTTTGCTGTGAAGTTAAATGGCAGCATGATGAAGTGTGCAGATTTGGTGAAGCGATCACAAATGACCCAAATACATGTATGACCGAATGAGTTTGGCAAGTGGGTGATGAAGTCCATGGAGATGTCTTCCCACACCTTGTTTGAAATAGGTAAATGTTGAAGCAATCCTTTTTTTGAGTTAAATACTTGTTGTGTTGACAGATACCACAATGTTTAACCAAGTTTTTAACCTCCTTGTATATACCTGGCCAAGAAAAAGATGCAGACACACATACGAGAGTTGCTTTCACTCTTGAATGTCCAGCAGTCGAAGTGACATTAAATTCATTGAGAACACTAGAGTGCAACTTCTCAATATCAAGTATGAAGAGTCTTTATTTGTAGAATAAAAGTCCATTGGAGTACTTGAAATTTTTTTTGGCAGTTCCATTGTTGAGTACCTTTGTAATGACTTGTTGTCCTGCTCTATCTTTTGTATAAAACTCTTGGAGCATGGACAAGAGATCTGGAATTAGTGATAAAATGGAAAACAACAAGGGCTCATCGGTGGAGTATTTCCGACTTAGTGCATCTGCTACCACATTGGACTTACCAGGTTTGTAAAAAAATTCGAAATTGAATCCTTGCATTTTGGCTTCCCATTTTTGTTGTTCCGGAGTTTGAATTTTTGGAGTAACATTTTTTGAAAACTCTTTTGATCTGTGTAGATATGGAACTCTTGGCCTATCAAGTATTGACATCACTTTTAATTGCTTTGTTACAAAAAAATTTCTCAAACATAGACAGATGCCAAATGCATTCAAAGACACATCTTTTTGCTGAAGAAGACGATGCGGTGACCATCTAAGTCTTGGGACAAAACCGCACCAATTGCTACGCCTTAAGATCACTATGTCGGTCATTCTTCTTTGTAATTCTCTAAAGTCTACGGCCGCATCTATACCCCAAACGAATTTAGTGGAACGCAACAAATCGGTAAGAGGAGCGGCGAGTGTGGCATATTGTTTAACAAAACGGTGATAAAACCCTGTGAGACCCAAGACTCCTCTGAGTGTCGTGATAGATCGTGGTTGGGGCTAATCCAAAATGGCCTTCATCTTTTTTGGGTCTGGTGCAACAGTACCAACAGAAATAACATGTCTGAGATCAAGCACCATATTGACTGCAAAAACACATTTGGACAACTTCACAACATAAGTATTGGTCAGTAAGAAATCAAAGATAACCTACAAATGAGATATGTTCAGTGAAATTAGAACTATAGATGAGGATGTCATTAAAAAACACCAGAACAAATTTTTCTAAGTAAGGTCGCAAAAGGTAATTCATAGCCGATTGAAAGGTAGAGGGAGAATTTTTCAAGCCAAAAGGCATGACAAGAAATTCATAGTATTCGTTGAAAGTACGAAAAGTTGTTTTATGTTTATCTTCTAATGCCACTCGGATCTGGTGATAGCCTGAGCATAGGTCTAATTTGGTGAAAGATTTGGATGAGCCAAGTCCATCTACCAATTCATCAATTATTGGTATAGGAAATCTATCTTTAATTGTTACCACATTGAGCGCGCGGTAATCAACACAAAACCACCATGTGCCATCTTTCTTTTTTACTAGCAAAACAATGGATAAAAAAGGTTGTGGCTAGGAATAATCGTTCATGCACTCAACATGTCCTCAATAATTAATGCCACAATAGTCTTTTGTGAGTGGGGATAATGGTAGGGCTTAACATTGATAGGGGCGGTATTGGGAAGAAGGGTGATATGATGATCGATGGGCTTGGGTGGGGAAAGTCCTACTTGGGATTGAAATATTGTGGGGTACTGATGGAGTAGGTTTGAGAGACGAGGGTTGATATCAGAAGGTAAATCTGCCAAGGGGTGCGGCTGTGTGGAAGTGTTTGATGCAATGGTTGGTTAGAGGATCATGATATGTATGGAAGCGGTGTAATTTGTATGTACAAGTTGTTTGAATTGATGGAAAGTGGTGTGTTGTGGAAGAGATCCAGAATCCCCTAGTAAGGTCATGGGAGCATCATTGTGGGTGAAAGTATTTGAGGGAATGGAGAAATCTACTTGGATGGTACCTAGCGTCTGTAACCAAGCCATGCCAAGTACAACATCAGCCCCTTCAATTGGAAGTATATAAAAGGGAAGGTAAAAGGTTTGTCCTGTAGAATAATCTTGACATTGTTACAAATTCCTTCACATTGTAAATGGGAACCATTCCTAACCATCACTGAAAATTATGGAATTGGTGTAGTGGCAAGGTCCAGATGATGTGTGATTCGAGGCTGAAGGATGTTATGTGTATTCTCAGTATCAACTAAGACCATAATTGGTAAACCGCTAATTAATCTTTTAAATTTGAGTGTTTGCGGCAAAATTGACCCGTTAGAGCTTGGGTTGATAATTTAAAATAAGTGTCTGATGGGTTTGTTTGTATTTCTTGGTCAAGGGTGTCTTCAACAGTAGGTTGAGTATCCATAGGGCCTTCTTCGGTCAAAAGGATTAGAAATCTTCACGAGGAACATTTATGACCGGGAATAAACTTCTTATCACAATTAAAGCATAATCCTTGGGCCATTCTCTCTTGAATTTGGGCTTGGGATAATTTTCTGATGGGTAGCCGGGGTTGGTGGAGGGATGGGGTTTTGGGATGAGGGTTATTTTGGGTTGAAGTTATAGGCACGGTTTTGGAGGTGGGGACAGTTGGGTAATTTAAATTTTATTTGGTGTATGGGTTCAC
Source organism: Vicia villosa (assembly GCF_029867415.1). Lineage (NCBI taxonomy): Eukaryota > Viridiplantae > Streptophyta > Magnoliopsida > Fabales > Fabaceae > Vicia > Vicia villosa. Next base: position 155,818,950 of record NC_081180.1, read on the forward strand.
ATAGGGTTTTGAAAATTTTGACTTTGAATCTTTAAGTTTTGCTTTAATTAGTTTCACTAGGCCGACTGCTTGGGGTATGTCGGTGAGTTTATGAATCACCATTTCATTACGAATTTCAGTAGCAAGGCCATAAATAAAACAGTTTAATATTGCATCTTGTGGTAATCCAACAACTTGATTACCTAGTTGTTCAAACTTTAGGATAATCAACAACAACCCCATCCTATTTTAACTGATATAATTTGGCCTGATAATTATTATAAGTTGATGGGCCAAAACACAATTCTAAAGCCTTTGTAAAAGACTTCCAATCGGTTAATAATTGATTTTAATGCATCCATTTAAACCAACTCAAAGCATCACATTTCATATAAAAAGAAATTAAGGGTAATCTATTCTCATCAGGCAGTTGGTAAAAATTAAAAAACTGGTCTGCTTGAAAAAAGTCATTCCAAAGGGTTAGAACCATCAAATAAAGCTAATTCCAATTTTGGTGTTCTAAAAGGGTGAGGGTGGTGTGTTGGAATTGGGGGTATGGTTATTGTTGGTCAAAGGAAGTAGTATAGGGTTGTGTGGTTGAAAAAACAGGGGTTTAGGGTGGTAAGGAACAAAAGGGGTTGGTTGAAGTTGTTGAGGGGACGTGAATCTAATGGGTGTTAGAATGGTAGGTTATGGAGTGGTGTGAGAAAAATTGTGGGGTGTCTAGTAGGTGTAAGGTTTGGAGAGAAATTTGTGGTACTCAAAGGTGTAGATTGAGGTTGTTGGGATATATCTAATGAACTGGAAACTGTATGAACAATAGTGGCTGTATGAGCAGACACGGTGGGTTCCTTCCCCTTTTGAGTCGCCAACTTGGTGATGGCAGCCATAAGAGATTCATAGTTTGAATTTTCTAGCTTATTGTCCGTGTCCAAACGAGTGTGAATCTGTCCAACAGTGTGCTGCAGATCTGTAGCAGCTTTCTCAAAATGTTCGTCAAGTTATTGTTGGGTCTCATTCATGACATTGTCAAGATGGATGTGTGTTGTTTGAACAACTTCTTCAATAATATCTTTAGAAGAGGGATTTTTGGGTTTGGGGGGAGCCATGAGTGTGAAAGATGAAAGCGCAAATGATAGGCTATGCTTAGCTAAAGTTAGATCTGACCAACAGTGTGCTGCAGATCTGCAGCAACTTTTTCAAAACATTCGTCAAGTTGTTGTTGGGTCTTATTCATGGCATTGTCAAGATGGATGTGTGTTGTTTGAACAGCTTCTTCAATAATATCTTTAGAAGAGGGCTTTGTGGATTTGGAGGGAGCCATGAGTGTGAAAGATAAAAGCACCAATGATAGACTATGCTTAGCTAAAGTTAGATCTAAGAGGCATTAAAACAAATTTTAATAAAAATAAACTTCATACTCAATCCGTCTCATATTATAAGAGAAATTTACTTTTTAGATTCATTGAATAATTAATGTATTTGGTCTATATATAGACCATATACATTAATTATTCAATAAATCTAAAAAATAAATTTTTCTTATAGACAGAAAATACTTCATAACACTACAACAACAAAAAAGCTCATTAGTGACGTGAAAATCACGCCACAAAGTGCAAAAACACATCACAAACCAAAATTTGCGACGTGAAAAGTTACGCCGCAGGAGTCAAGGTGGCAACTCAGTAGTGACGTGATTTTCACTTCACTAAATAGTGAAGTGAAAATCACGTCGCTAAATTTGGACCAGATATTCACACGTCAGTCAAAGCAGGCGTGGCAGGTTTGGTTCAGAAAAAGATTCTTAAGTTGCGACGTGATTTACATGTCACTAATTGGTGACATGGAAATCACGTCACTAAATATTACCATTATTGAATATATATATATATTCTGTTGGTCAACGGTCAAAACTTTATTGTCCAGTCTGCACCACATCAAGTCAGTCTGAGCATGTTTTCCCTCTTAAATGTTGCGACGTGTTTATCATGTCACAATTAACTTTTTTTTAAATTCAAAATTGTGTCTCTCTGAACAAAGTGCCTTTTTATTTTTTTATTTTTTTATTTTATTTTAGCGACGTGTTTTACACTTCACAGCCTTTTTTTATTTTATAAATATTCTGACAACCAAGATATATAACATTATTTCCATTATTTTATTTAAACAAATAGTAGTGACGTGATTATCACGTTGCAACAGCTTTTTTTTAGCCATGTGATAATCACGTCACAACATCACGTGGCTAGGAAAATATTTTCTTGTAGTGTAATTTCTCTTAAATAGCTAGGGTTGAAACTTCTAATTGGCCATTGGCCAGAAAACATAAAAATAAAAGAAATAACTAATGCAATAATGTTAAATACACCCTTTTTTTAGTAGAACCGATGCTTTCTTAACTCTAATTTTTTTTAATGAACTCTCATATATAAAATTAAAAAGGTGGGGAACATACAAAATAGATCGGTCAGAGTCCTCAAAAAAGATGGAAAAACAAGCTTCCATCAACAGGATATGAACCAATAGCAAGGCAAACCTAGCCTATTACTTACAAAGTTCTTCCTTAAACCTAACGGAATGGACTCAAAAATGGTTAGCGATGTCAACTGTAAACCTAAATTAGCCAGAAAATCTGCACAAGTGTTGTCTTCCCTATAAATGTGAGAAAAGAAAAGATGATGATTGGAAAAGAAAGTGGTACAAACCAACCACTTTCTTCTAAGCTGCCACAGAACAAGCGCAGAATTTGAGATTGCTTGAACAACAAGCTTGAAATCCGATTCAATCCAAAGCTTGTGCCAACCCTTGCTAATCGCAATCTCTATCACCATAATAGCTGCTTGGAACTCATCCAAAGTTGAAGACAACCACCGGACAGAATCAGCAAAAGCATAAATGAAATTACCTCTGCTGTCACGAAAAAGACTCTCACATCCAACAGAAGAAGATTCAAGAACGAAAGCCCTGTCGCAATCGCACTTCATACAACCGAAAGACGGAGGCTGCCAAAAAAACTCTATGATCCGGGGAGCATCCGGAGGCCGCATTTTAATGTTAAACACCTTAAGAAGACAAAAGTCTTCCATAGAAGAGGAGGAAGACATCAAATAATTCTTGAATCAGGCCCAGTTGCGCGCCTCCCACACAAAATAGAAAATGTAGACAACCGCCGCTTTAAGCACTAAAGAACATTGCTTTGACTTAGAGGAGCACCGAAGCCAGCAATCCTCCAGAGGCGAGGGAGGAACACGGATATTGATGGAGTGATAAAACCATTTCCATATTTTCTTCGCAAAAGGGCAATCGAAGAATATGTGCCTGGCCGATTCCTCCTGAGACCTGCAGAGCGAACACATAGAAACAGAAGGGAAATTAAGCCTTCTGAATTTGTCATCTGTTGGAGTTTTATCCTGCACAAACTTTTAAAGAACCAAAGACTTAGCCGGAGGGATATCGCAGCTCCAAACCGACTTGGTCCAAGGCTGCTGACACGAGGGAGCCTTGTAAATATAAGCATCTTTGATAGAAAGCTCCCCGGTTAAGGAATGCTGCCAGTACAAAGTGTAACCTTTTGAACTTCTTACCATTGTTCATATTGTTAAGGTAATATATTAAACTATAATCATTTTTTTTTTAAATTGTCATTTTTTGTAATAAATAGTTGATGTATTTTCCGTGACTTACTCCATTTAATATTGGATTCTTAATTTATTGCATGGACAAATTTTAGTGCCTATAAAAATGTCGCAATCTATATTGTTAATGTGGAATAATAGATGGTCTGGTTAAAGGGTTGCTTGGTCTAGGAGGATGTGCCTTATTTTGGGTCCACTTTTTCTAGAATTGGAAATTCTTCTTCGTTGCAGTCGATAAACATCAAATAAATGTTAGAACAATATTATCTTTCCTTATTCACTTAATTTCAAAGTCTATAATAGAGATGTGTCCACTCTAATACTAGTTTTGTACATTTGTCATTAAAAATTTCCTTAAACCGAATAAATGATGTCATGGAAGAATGATACATATAGCCATTAAAAAGCAGACATAACTTTGATAATAAAATGTTGATTACAAAGAGAGATGAATGTTGGCATATGTTTATTAGAAATTATGATTGCGTTCAGATAACAATAATGTTAGAAAAAATTGAAAGTTTTATGTGACATAAGGAATCTCTCAATTTCAAAGTCTATAATATAAAGATGTCCGCTCTAATGCTAATTTTGTACATATGTCATTAAAAGTATCCTTAAACCGAATAGATGATGTCTGGATGGATGGTACATAGCCATTAAAAAACAAACATAACATTGATTTGAATACATAATTAGTTCTTTCTTTTATAATTGAAAAATTATAACTTGAATAATACATGTTTAATTAAATAAATGAACACATTTTAAAATATTTATAATTTAATTATTTATATTAAAAATAAGATAGTTATTTATAAGTATAAAATTTCAATTTTTTTAACCAAATAACCAATCTGTTTTTAATATAACTATAAAAGCAACAAAATTCATAAACCCTAAATTTAAGAATTTGTGTCTCTAAATATGAGATGTCTATACCAATCGTTAGTTGGTCCAGTGGTGATTGGCGCTGGACTTAGTAGGGAGAATTACGGTTCGATCCCCTGCAATTTTTTGTTTATAATTTTTTGTTTATAATTTTAATATAAATGTAATTTTGTTTATAATCTTAAATTTGAAAATAGTATAATTTTGTTTATAATCTAAATATAATAAAATAATATATTTTAATTACACTTTAACATTTTTCACATTCAGATTTTTATTTCTTTAAAATTCTAATAAAATAGAAATGTAATTTCTTAACAAAGAAAAAACATTCCATGAATCTCTCATACACCACGCGAAATTTCAAAAATGTCCGCAGCTTTTGTAGATGCATTTTCGAAAGCATTTTTTTAAAAACATTAATTTTTTCGATAAATACATCTACGGAAGCGTTAAACATAGTGGAACTTGATATTACTCTCGTTTCAACCCCTTCGATAGATACATCTATGGAAGATTTTATGAACTTAATTAATTTGGATTTTTCCAATTAATTGAGAAATTAATTTGGAATTTTCCCAATTAATTTGTAAGTTAATTTGGAATTTTCCCAATTAATTGAGAAAATCTCACGTGAACTTAATTATTTTGGGATTTTCTCAATTAATTTAAGAAAATCCCAAAAATTACTATGTTTTAAGACTTCCGTAGATGCATCTACGGAAGAGTTATGTAAGTGCAGCTATAGAATAAAATAACGTTAAACAAAAAAAATGGTGTTTTCGGGATGCATCTAGGGAAGCACAAAAACATTTTTGTCAATTCGATAGTGCGTAAGAGACTCATGAATTTGGATGAGTAATTATAAAAAAAAAAAGAAATTTAGTTAAATTTATTACTAAAGGAGATGGACTATTTATTTAAGGGTATTGCTAGCCAGTGCCCTCAGGGAAATGGTTAAGCATTCAAAAAAAAATTATAGAAAATTTAATATTTCAATTTTCGAGGCATTAAATACGTAGATTACCGAAATAAATTTACTATTTTTAAAGTCTTAACTATTGCCCTGAGGGCACTGGTTAGCATTTTTCTTTATTTAATACCATTAAAAAGTTTTTATGTAGAGTAGTAAATACACTTAATTTTTAAAAAGTTTTTTTATGCCATTAACTAATTATTAAAAAGTGTATATAATTATTTAATGACGCAGTTTATAAAATATTTAGTGTCATTTATAAGTTTAAAAACTACTCTATTTTTTTTAGCAGTTTAAAATGTTTGAATTAAAATGTTTGATTAAAATGTATATTTTTACTAACTTTATTTCTATTGGAGTATTTGTTTTAATTTCTTGCTTTCCCTACTTTTCATTTTTGTGATTGACACTCTTTCTATGATCAACTAATTTTTTAGAGTCTCTTTTACGAAAGATGTTAACTAAGAGAGACAATGCGACATTATATTAGATTAATAGAGAGAGAAAAGTCACGAGGAGAAATAAGTGTCCACCAATATTTATTTGTTGAGAATTGCTATTCATACATCAAAATTCTTACACTTATACTTTGTAAAATACATCAAAAATATGTGTTAATTAGTATTAAAAGAAGTGAAAAAAATATATATTAAATATAATAGAAAAACAAAACCTTATAAATGTACGGTGTAGTGGTTATATTTAGTGTAAACATATCATTACTCAAAAAAAAAAAACCAAAATTTAACTAGTATCTCATACTCGTTAAACTATGACACAAAAATATAAACCATTAAAGAAGGGGGGTCATAGCATGAGTAACAGCATTAAATGCATGAGTATAGGAGAAGCCAATAAAAGAGGAACTCACTAGCACAAGGCATGCTATGCTAGGAGAAGCCAAAATCAATACCGCAGTTTTTCTTCCAAAGCAAGGAGAGGGTCTCGGAGCACATAGAGGAGCAGCTTTGGAGTTTACTACTTACTGCAATGGAGGTTACACATTATTTTTTAACATTTATCAATTATGTTTTCAGAATCTAATTTTGATTCAATTTAAGTTTCAAACTCTTCTTACTCTTCATCAACAACAACAATGCAGGTGGTTATCAACGTTGACGAACACCACCGTGGCAAACGCAAGAAAATATCTGAGATCCAAGATGAGAAAGATGAGAATGTCCAAACAAGCATTGTTGGAGAGTCCAGCTCTAATGAAAACCGCAAAGAGCCTATGGCGGAAGAACTAGTGACCAATACTGTTTGGAGAAGAAGACCTGTATTAAAGCAACACCCAGGAGGAGGTCAGTTTGCTCCATCATCTCTCAAAGATGAGGATCACTCAAGTAAGTATAAGAAAAGAAAATTTAGTCTTTTGATTTTAGTTGAAAGGCTAGGTTTAATTCTTATACCTGCTTTATTATTAACCTTGACTCTTCCATTTTTGTGGAATACGGATTACTGGGAGGTTAGTATTTGGAAATGGGAAATCATGGTTCTTTTTTTAGTCTCGGGTCGGTTCTTGTCTCGTTGTATCATTAGGATTATTGTGTTTTGGATTCAAAGAAAATTTCAATGGAAGGTCAAGGTTCTTTACTATGTATATACTTTGAAGAAAACAATTCAGAATTGTCTGTGGTTATTGCTATTTTATTTAGCATGGTTTTTCTGGTTCCATAACCGACTTCACAGTGTGATCAACTCTGTTTTATTGGAATATTTGGAGAAAACTCTGTTGTGTTCCTTTCTGGCTGCTGCATTATGGCTCTTCAAATCCTTAATTGCTAAAGTTTTAACCAGTTATTTTTACTTGAGAACATATTTCGGCAAGATTGAAGAGTCGGTCATCAATATATTATTGATTAATATGCTTTCTGGACCACATATGGTTGAAATTCGAAGGGCTAAAGCACGAGAGGAGGAAAGGCTTGCTACTCGTAACTTTTCTACCATCACAATTGAAAGGTCAAGGAGTGAGATTAAGGATGGTGATGGAGTAACTCTCAATCTTTTGCATAAGCTGAATCCAAAATTTGTGCTTTCTTTGGAAATGAAGAGCTTAGTGAAAACATTTACCTACGGAGCACTTGATTTGGAAGACGACCATTCCACATTAGTCACAACTGAAAAGGATGCTAATGCAGCAACGGAACAAATATTCAGAAATATTGCTATGTGTGGTTCCAGGTCTATAGACATTGAGGACTTGATGCCTTTTATGATTGAAACTCAAGCTGCTCAAATTGTAAATCACTTTAAAGGAGCATCAGATTCTGGAAAAATAAGTCAAACTGCCTTGAAGGAGTGGATTCTGAATGTGTTCAGGGAGAGAAGAACACTAATTTTAAGAATAAATGACACCAAATCACCAGTCCCAAAGTTATACAACTTGCTGAACTTCTTAGCTGTCCTTGTGATTTCTGTTAGTTCGATTTTGACTTTGAAAATGATCACTACCAAAACACTTACCGTAATTGGGTCACAGTTCGTGTTGGTTGCATACATATTTAAAAACACATTGACCACTGGTTTTGAAGGAATATTTTTTGTTTTCTTTATGCATCCCTATGATGTAGGAGATAGATGTGACATTGATGATACAGAACTTGTTGTTAAAGAAATAAACTTAATGCAGACTGTGTTTATATCGTTTGATCAACAACTGGTAACCATACCCAACAGCGAACTTAGCAAGAAAGTCATATTTAATCATAATCACAGTCCTGACTTGGAAAAGGCTCTGCAATTCTATATTGATGTATCAACTCCCGATAACAAAGTTTTACTGTTGAAAGAGAGAATAAAGGAATACATGGACGGAAAGCAAGATCACTGGTATCCTTCACCTACCATAAACATGGATTGTCAGGAAAGACTGGACATGGTAAAAGTGGCTGTCTGGCCAACTCTTAGAATGAACTTCGTAGGCATGAGAGAAAGTGGCATCAGGAGATCTATGTTGATAGAAGAGTTGATGAAAATCTTAAGGGATCTTGACATTCTATACTTTATGCCTCTAGAGATAAATGTCGGAGCTTTTCCTACCACTTATGATTTGCTCCTTGTTAGTTGTTGGACAAAAACTACCTAGTACTGATCATCACAGATTCTTGGTTGGTTGGCTCTATTTGAGATATAAGAGGTTAGCTAGATTAATTATTGTTGGTGTTCTTTACTTAGTTAGTTAGTGTGTATGTATAGGCTTAAGATGGTCAAATTGTAATGATGTCTTAACTTGTTGATTGGAAAGCTAAGAAACCTTCCTGCTGAGAAGGAGAAGGATAACAAGTTTGCTCCAAAAGATATTATGCAGATTATCGATTAGCTTCTCTTTTTCTTATTTGTTTTTATTATTTTGGTATTAGAAAAATATTATTATATCAAACTTTGGAGGTTTTACATGACAATTCATTCTTATTTATTTTATCATTTTAAGGTTGTGATTATGTTAAAATTAAACTGCTGTGATAAGGTATAAGATAATGTATGTGCTTTGATGAAGACTTTTGCTACCTTGAGACTTGAGTGGTCACTGTAACCTTTTGTAATGGAAGTGGAACTCTTGTGTGTATGATCTTAAAATTTTGTAGCAGAGCAGCTCCATTTCCAAAAATGAAGTCTATGGTTCCATAGATTTCGCATTTGCTGTAGAATTGTCTCAGCGAGTGTGCGCAAAGCATGTCTCGATGCCTTAGCCAAGCTTCTTAGTTTCCATATTGCGCGGGTCTATCAGTTTTCAACTTTTGAGGCTGAGTTGCATTAGGCATGCTGCGGGTTTGAAAGTGGTAGCATATATTCTTTTAAACATCAATTGTTTTTTGGTGTCACTGCTGTGTTGGAATTGTGATACAACATTATTTTATGCTTCCATCCATTTCAAGATCTCCATAAGAATAGATATTCCACACATTACAGTTCCAAACCCAGCATTTGGATTGCCAAAACAGCTACCATAAGAGCCAGTCAGAGTGCTGTTTCAAGAAAATGCATTAATACATTTAAATACTTCATATTAGAAAAAGCTTCTTTCATACAATTTGGGGCGAACATAATTCAATCTTACAAAACTGCAGTGGGCAACATATTTCATATTACATGATACATTCAAATTTCAAGTGCAAAAGCTAATACAAAAAAAAAAAAAAAAATACTTTGAATAAAATACAAAATTCAAAAGTTGACTTTTTGGTCAAGAGTTGACTTTTTGAACCAGACTCGACACTCTTTCCTAGACTATTTCTTTTCAATTCTTCAAGGCCACTCCATCATGCCTCAAAGTTCTTCATGATCCATAAGCCTTGTAACTTGGCATCATGTAGCACACAACATAGACCAATCAACGTTGTTTTGAAGACTCCAGACCTGCAAAAATTAAGTACATATCACCACAATACCAACTGCATATTACAAGCAAGCTTCCAAAACAGTTCCATAAACAACAACTTAAAAGCGATGCCAACCTTCAAAATGTACGCCCACTTATGTTGGTTCAAGGGCATGATAGATTAAATGTTCAGTTCAGACTAGGGATGTGCAAAAAAAAAGTTAATTGGACTAAATACTATAACTGAATTGAACCATAAAAAACTACAACCACTAAAATAGATAATAAACTGAACCACATATTACAACCAATTCAGTTAACCAAACTTAAATTATAAACTACTAATGTGTCTACCCGTGTAAGCAACGGGATAAAATTAACGAATATAAATGTTACAACAAGTTTAATTACCAAGCAAATAACACTACACGATTTTTATAAATTATTGAAAACTCACTATAGAGAACGTTTGTAGCGTACACACACAAAATTCCTTCAACATGAAATAGTAATTTATCTTGATTAAGAAAAAGATGATAATTTTCCAAATACATCACTTTATAAAAATGTTAAAGTTATTACACTAACTACAATCAATCAAGACCAAGACTGATAAAGGAAAACAACAACTAACTAACTACAATCAATCAAGACCCATAACTCTATGCAAAGATATATGATTCATGTCTTTTATAAGCCATACGTTGGAGAAATAATTGCCGACTTCTTTACATAAGTTATCAACATGGGGTTTGTTCGTTAATTTTGAAACTTCGCAACCAATGTAGTAGATTGCATCTCATCTCCATATTCCACTAAGAAAATTCTGGCCTTCATTTAACCATTCTAACTTCAACGAATACGGGATAATAAAGACAGAGAATTTGTAGCATCACATGCATTGTTTTAATGGAAAGATTCGGAATAAAGAGAATATTGTTCGTTGGTGTAAGAGCCTCAATAACATGAATTTTGCAGCTCCTGGATAACGTATATGGGATAGCTGCATTATAAGAAAAAACATGTAACAGATGCAGAGTAAAAAATATCATGATTATATTTGTTACCAGTTCCAAGCTCTGTATCTACATGACCATGTAGAATCAATTTTAATTACAAGGTAACAACCAATAAAAGAATGATTTTGTTAGTACTCCTACGTAGGATTATATCGTAGAATCAATTAGCTGTTCAGTTTTAGAAATAATGTTAGGAATTATTTCCAGATAATTTACAAAATTCAATGACTTATTTTTATTTTATTTAAAGTGATAGATATTTCTCATATTATATTAGTTGCACGGGCATATTTATGTCAGGCAGACTAAATATATTAGTATAAAATATACTATCGGTTCGACTTAACAATACTTTAGTCATAGATAAAAACATCAATTTAAATAAGTCCCTAAGGAAGAAGAATTCATACATTATAATATCATCACCATCATCACACATTGCACAAACAGAATCAAACAAATCATCATCTACTTTTGAGTCTTCATTAGTTTCGGATGTTACTGTCGGTATCATCATCTGTAAAGCCAGATAGTGACAATTCTTCAAATTTCGGAAATCAGTAGTAAAACCAACCATAAATAAATATAAATAATATATATGCCTAAATAAAATGAATGAAAGGGAGATAATAGACTACATAAATCATTTCTGATAAAGAAAATGAAATTAAATATGCAACAAATTCTCATAATTAAAGCTGTGAGCAAAAGTTTTTTCCATCATCGCGGTATTTTCATTAATCCCTTAAAACCTTTAGTTGAACAACTTTTTTTAATCATACTTAAAGAGAAAAATAATTTTTAGCAAAATAACATGAAAAATTAAATTAAAACTCTAATAACAAAAATGAGAAATGTGAAAATCAAACAAAACTGACAAAGAAAAAAAAATTTGAAGAGTACACAAAATACAAATCATTCATTACTTAAATAAATAAGGACTGCAAACTAATTTTCCAAGAGTAAAAAGCTGAGAGAAGAAAAACTGAAGAAATAAAAATTTTAAGAGTACTCGAAATACAAACCACTAATTACTTTTTTGATAAAAAACCATTGATTACTTAAATATGTTATAATTGCAATCAATATTTCAAGAGTATAATGCAGAGAGATGGAAAACGTGGAAAATATCGAAAGAAATAAAGTTTAACCAATCAATACTGCAATACAGCAATCAATATTACAAGCACCAAGAGAATAAAGTTTAACCCATCCTTATTTTAAAAAAATAAATAATCTCATTGCTGAATCTGGGCCTTGGAAACCAAGAGAATAAGCCAAAAACATCCACAGAGGGTTTACAAAAACAACTAATTAAAATCTTCTTTTTATCAACCAACACATGAACATAGGCACCATCTTCATGGCAACTAATTTAACTTATTACAAAAGCTAACTACTAAAACTAAAACTCATTGCAAACACAACAGAAACACAATTTAAATAAAAAAATCAACCACCATTTCAATGATTAAATTTAAACAAGGGATTGGGGAATAAAAAGAAAAAAAAATGGTTTCCTATTTCAACACCACAATATATTTGAGAAAAAAAATACATACCTTACACCGAGCAAGTACAACATCTATTCTAGTAGCTTCACCAACAAAAGACATGTGATCCAGTAAATCCTTGTGTGAAGATTTAAACCCATAAGAGCTACAAAAAACATTCAGTAAAAAACCATCACAAAATGCACTTTTCACTTAAGCCATCACTCATTACCTTACAAAAATGAAAAATCAAGAAAAATACCTCAAATCTCTATTCTTACACAAGTTTCTCAAAAAAAAATCAATAGAAAATCAAGGTTTTGTCTTAACACAATCAAGAAATCAAAGTGTAATTAAAACAATTTTAACAGTGTCCTGAAAGCTTTTATGCAGCTTCTGAAGCTTAATCCACCTTCCATCCTTTGGTAGAAATAGCACCTCATGTTTCAAACCAAACAGATCAAACTTCCAAGTGAAACCTACATGAAAATCTTCTACAATCCAATCTGCAAATTCAATTTGAATTGTTGTTTATGGTCCTAAACGCTCAAGTATTAGCGGCAACAACAAAGGACTTAAAATTATAAGCAGCTCCCTCACGAATCTTATTTTTAAATCAAGACAGCATAGCTTTTCGAACAGAAGCTTAGATTTTGTCACCCTATAAATTTATAAACAATGAATAATAAACAATAAAAATTATGACAAAACCATATAATATAATCGACCAAGAACAATCAAAGGAAACAACAAATAACCTTATCATCCATGAGAACCATTTCTATTGCAAAAAACTTATGTTTCACATTCATATTTTGAACAAACAATAACAGAATAACTCAAACAACAATGTTCCATGATTCCTTTGGAGGAGTGATTTCCTTAACAGAGTCATGTCCTCGGGAAGCCATTCAAAAAACCTGATCGAGAAATCTGGAGGAGAATCAGTAAATATACCACTGAGTAACAAATCCAAAGTCGGATGAAATTGAGGTTCAAATTGGTCTTATTTATACTATTGAATTCATATGGAATCAGCATAAATCAACATAAAAATCAATTAATTACCTGGAAAACAGAATAGATGACATTGATGATGAGATGAATCGGGACTGGGAGAAGAGAAATCAATGATGACATTGGAAGTGTATCCGCTGATAAGTTGTATTGAAAAATGATTTTATTGAGAAACCTATGTTGGAGGTGAAACTGACCGATTATTCTTCACGTTTCATCTGTATTTGGAAGGAAAATCACTTATGCCTGTACCAAAGGATTTTAACTGACACATAAATGGTTTTTCCAAAAGGCTAAAAAAAAATATGAAAAGAATTAACCTTTATTGGTTTCGCATGGCCCAATGCAATATAATAAACCAAATAGCAAACAAAATAAAATAAAATGATAATGACAATTAACTTAAACAATACAATACCTCAATATTATAATAATATTTTAATATTATAAATAAAAATATTATTAATTATAGAAAGATTATTATTAATAGCAAATTTAAAAATAATAAGGACTCTGTATAATTGAGAAATGGCAAACTTGCCAAAAAAAACTCCTTTTGTTTTATTATATTTTACTAGTATTTAAACCTGTGCGAGGCACGGGTTAAATATTTTATAATATTTAAAAAACACTTATAATTTAAATTTATTATCTATCATTATTATTTATAAAAAAAATTATTGAACTGATATAAAATTTACTAGTTTGTATACCCGAGCGAGGCACGGGTTTAAATTTATGAGAAAAATATATTTTAGATTTATTTATAATTTACAATTTAAATTGAATTTTTTTTATAAGTGGTGAGATTTATAATAGTTTTTAAAATAAAAAAAAATATTTAGATGTATTTATAATTTATTAAAAATATTGATGTGAGCTTGTCATGTGCATTTACTCATCTTGCTTTATTATATTTTATAAAAATAATTTAATTATTAAAAAATAATTTTGGCAAAATATTTTTAAATTCTAAATTGTAATGTTTATTTATAAAGAATAGAATTTGTTTTAATATTTTTGTAACTTAGCAAAAAAAAACATTCAATTATTAAATATATAGTATCAATTAAGAAACTAAAACCAAAATCTTTTCTGAAGTTGCTCGAAATTATCTATGCGACCACGTATGTTCTTCTTTCTCATCTTAATATATATAAATCCAAGGTTGTCATGATGGCAACCCTAGCCACATGTCACCTTGGTAATATCTCTAAACAAAACTTGGCCACATGTCACCTTGATATTAAATCTAAACAAAAACCCTAATTTTGACATTTACTAATTTGTCCTTACATTGAAAATAAAAAATAATAATAATTATAATAATAATAATAATAACTATAATAATCATAAACATAATAAAAATAATAATTATTATACTTATAACTAAAATACATATTATATTTATTTAAATATGAAAATGAAATAAAAATTTCCTTAAAATATATATTAGAGAACATAAATAAATTATATATATATATATATATATATATATATATATATATATATATATATATAATAGAGAAGAACTAAAAAAACATAAATACAATTTAAATTTATATTTATCATTTCTAAAATATAATTTAAAAAATCTCTCTCCCTCTCTCTCTCTTATACATTTTAAATTTAATTAAAAGTAATAAATCAAAATTTAAATTATAAATTAATTGTAAATTTCATATATAGTTGCAATAGTCCGTTTTTTATACTCATGAAATTATGTATTAAGATTCTTTATTTAAATAACTTATAATATAGAAGAAATAAAAAAAAATACTAAATGTAAATTAGTTTTAAAAACTCTTCAATACTTTTAATTCATGGAAGTTACATAATAAAAACATCACTAAACTATTAATTTCCTAAACGTTACATGATAAATGAGTTATAAAAAGCATTTTAAAATTTAATAAATAAAATTACATAGTTAAATATTTAAAAAAATTCAATTCATAGTTTATTATAGTAAAAATAATTTATTAAAATATTTTGAATTTTATTATTTGTATAGGAAAACCACATATGCCAATATATTAAATTATTTTTTATTAAAATTTATTAGATTTTTCGTACAAGATTTTATTAAAATCTACAATTATATATTTTAATATTATTAAACTATTACTGTAAAATTTCATTAATTTCAATTATCTACTCGAATTTGTTTTATAATATAATGACTTTAGTTTTATAATTTATTACTATTACTATAAAAAATTCTATTCGTAATTTACTATAGTACAAATGTATTTATTAAAATATTTTTAATTTTATAATATTTTGAGAAAAAATAAATAAGTTAAACTATTACATTATTATTTTTTTTGTTTAGATTATTAGATTATTACTACAAGATCTTGATACAATTAATAAATATATTGTGTAACTGATATTCTTAACCTTTGATTAAAAAAATATAAATGAAATTTAAATTTATATTTATCATTTCTAAAATATATTATAAAAAATCTCTCTCTCTCTCTTATACATTTTAAATTTAAATATAAATAATAAATCATAATTTAAAACTTAAAATTATAAATTAATTGTAAATTTCATATATAATTCCAATAGTCAGCTTTTTATACTCATGAAGTTATGTGTTAAGATCCTTTATATAAATAATTTATAATAGAGAGGAAATAAAAAAATAATACTAAATATAGATCCATTTTAAAAACTCTTCAATACTTTTAATTCATGGAAATTACATAATAAAAACATCACTAAACTATTAATTTGCTGAACGTTACATGATAAATGAGTTATAAAAAACTTTTTAAAATTTAATAAATAAAATTGCGTAGTTAAATTTTGTAAAAAAAATCAATTCAAAGTTTATTATAATACAAATTTATTTATTAAAATATTATAAATTTTATAATTTGTATAGAAAAACCACATATGCCAATATATTAAATTATTTTTTATTAAAATTTATTAGATTATTATTACAAGATTTTATTAAAATCTAGAATTATATATTTTAATATTATTAAATTATTAATGTAAAATTTCATTAATTTTCAATTATCTACTTGAATTTTTTTTTTATAATATAATGAATTTAGTTTTATAATTTACCATTATTACTATAAAAAATTCTATTCAAAATTTACTATAGTACAAATGTATTTATTAAAATGTTTTTAATTTTATAATATTTTGAGAAAAAAATAAATAAGTTAAACAGTTAATTACATTATTATTATTTTTTTTGTAGTTTATTAGATTATTACTACACGATTTTGATACAATAAATGAATATATTTTGTAACTGATATTCTTAACTTTTGATTTATATTTGTTAATATTTTGTAACTCATATTCTTTTATTATTATGATCATTTATTTATTGTATTAATATAAAATTTAATTAATAATTTTATCAGTCATTATTTGTTATTATGTAGTCCGTTATCATTCTATATATAAATATTTGATATTGCATTATCATTGTGTTCTAAACACATACCATTTGTGATGCTCTTCAATTTTGTATAATAAAAATTTTAGTTTCTCTTAATTTATACTCCGTAACATTAATTTTTGGGGTATAATAGAGACTCAAATTATTATGTTATAAATATTTAAATTCTCTTTTATATTGATACAATTTTTATTTGTCTTTTTTTGTATCTTTCTATCTAATTTATATTTTTATCTAATTATCTTTTATTGATTGATTTGAATCAGGAGAAGATCATAAATTTCTGGTGCATCATTGTTGCTTTCTTGAGAATTTTGTGAAATGATCGTTCATGTGGCCACATAAGTGAATATCTAAATATCTTTAACTCTAATATACGTCTCAATAAAAATCCTATTTTATTGATATAGTTTTTGTTAGTTTGTTATTTTTTGAGTGTAATGTTTCAATTCGACATAGATGTAAGTATTGTAGAATAAGTATAATGATTTCGCAAATTTTTGTGATTATATTATATGTGTTTTTTCTTTTTTATCTTATAGATCACATCATATAAAGTAATATAAACTAAAATTTTTTAATCATCTATCACCTAAAAAATGTTAAATATAAAAATTATCATTTATTCTTCAAATATTTCTCTTATGATATTTTACAGAAGCGATGTAATTAACATTTGTGTTTAAATTTTTTGGTATGTTTTGGTTCACGGTCTTATACACATTAATACATATCGAATGTCTTGAACTGTAATCGATCGTTTTAATAATGAAATAAAATAAAAATAGAAATCTGCATCTCAAACATGTGATAGTATATCTACCACAACTAATTTTCTCTCATGGACAACTATAGGTTGTCATATCAAGAACATCCACTCAAACATGTTATATTATATCTGCTACAACTAATTTTCTCTCATGGACAACTATATGTTTCCATATCAAGGGTTACTTCAAGGAAATAGTTGAAGATATTGGCGACTAATGATGAATGTGGAGATATAGATACAACATTAAATGTAGTTTACAAAGAATTATTAAATAATATTTTTTAGTAGATTAATATTTCTTTTTTTAAATTTATATATTTTAAATTATCATAATAGATTTTTTATCTAATTTATTTTCTTTCACATTAAAAAATTAATAATATAATTTCAAACATAATCTAAATGGTCTAAAAGATAATTCTATAAGCTTTAACATTAAAAAAATTAATAGTATAATTGCAAATATAATCTAAATAGCCTACAACATAATTTTATATGCTTTCACATTATAAAAATTAATAGTATAATTGCAAACATAATCTAAATTGCGTACAAAATAATTTATATGCTTTCATATTAAAAAATTAATAGTATAATTGCAAACATAATCTAAATGGCCTACAAGATTATTTTATATGTTTTCACATTAAAAAATTAATAGTATAATTACAAACATAATCCAAATAACTTTTAAAATAATTTTATATGAAAATAAAAAATTAAATATCAACTATTATAAAATAATTGAAGTTTTATTTCAAATATATCCGTGCGAAGCACGGGCCGGTGATCTAGTTTAAGTAATTTTGTTTATGTGTTCTATTAATTATGCAGACCTGAATGATATAGCATCCATGTGGCTGATATGATAGAGAAACACCACCAAATTTACAAATCTTCATTAATTTTTTTTAAAGAATATATATAATTATTTTAATGTTTCAAAAATAAAAAATATTAAATTTAGATGTATGATTAATAATAATGATATAAACTTAAATATATTAGAATAAATATTTAAAATAGTAATGGGTTTTACATAAAACATAATTGTAAATAATTGGAAAATTATCGAAGTTATAGTAAGATATAAGATTTATTTCAGAAAGAAAAACAATCATTCAAAATATTGAACATAAACATTGAAAAAAGAGAATAAATATTATCAATTCAAACTGTTGAGTAGACATAATCCAACACTTCATATATCTGAGTAAGTTTATAATTGAACAAACCATCAATGTCACCTGTAAAAATATTTGGAATCTTATTAGATTATAATTCAATATTTGTATTCATAAGGAAATTATTAGTATTAATTATTAATATATTATTAATATATAAAAGCAAAAGTACCGGGAAATTACACTAAAAGCCCTCTGAAAAAACTACTAAAATTTTTCTAATTCCATGAGTAGAAAAGACTTTTAACAAAATAACTCAATATTATTGATTTGACATTAATTACGGGTGATGTGTTACCCTCTTAATTTTTGTTGGTATTTTATTTTTATTTTTATTTTCTAAAATATACATTACAAAACTCTATCTATCTATTATAATATATAAAAAGTAAAGTACCTGATAATTACACTTTAAGCCATCTGATTAAATAACTAAAACCGTTCAAATTCTATGGGTAAATTTGTCCTTCTGAAAAATAAAGCCACCATATTCATTTAACATTAAATGTTATCTATTGTGTCACTTTTTGATTGGTTGATTTCATTTTTATTTATTTGGTTTTTCTTTTTTTTATCTATTTTATATTATATTATTTTATATTATAGGTGAAATAATCTCAAAAGCTGCATTGATAATATAATTTGGGTTTAAATATCTAAGTCAACCCATAATTACTCCCCTACACAATAAATTCCTGGCCACGTGAATCAAAGAAAAAAAGCCACGATATCTGGCTTGGAAAACACAGAACTTCATTTCTTCATTAACTGCAATCTTTCATTGTTCAATAAACCTTTTGTGTTCCATAGGCTGCATAAAACATGACCAAATGCATAACCATGTCTATTCTGCTGCATCTTAGTACCCTGCGATTTTCGCTCCTCTTCCATCTCAAGACAAATCCTTCGTCTCCATCACCTTCGCCGCGATTTTCACTCCTCCTTCATCTCAAGACACTATCTTCGTCTCCATCACCTCCGTCTCTAACTTCTGTTAAACACTGTTTATATTCATCTCCATTTGATTCATCTTTGATAATTAACTAATATCTCTACTCTTCTTGCAGTGTTTGTATGTGAATCATGTGTCGCCCAATTGAGCCATTGAAAGAGAGCAATGATTCAAAAGATTTGTGGAAGATCGCTGTTAGATGCAAACATCTATGGACTGTCACAAGTTCTTCAAACAAAGAACACATGGAGATGGTTTTGGTTGATTCTAAGGTACTGTAGCAAGATATGGTTCCCCACTGATTACTTATAATATGTTTTGTGTTGATTAACCACTGATGATGAAATGTTTATTTCTTGCAGCGTGATATGATTCAGGCTGTTATCCCTGCTTATTTGCTTTCGAAATTCAAATCTGAAATTGAAACGGGAAACTCTTATATCATGCAAAATTTTAAAGTTGGAAAGAATGATTTTGCTTTTAAGTCGACAAATCATACATACAAATTGGTTTTTTGTGGCTCAACTTCTGTTAAGAAAGCAGAATTTCCTGACATCCCTCATAACTACCTTAACATTATTGGTTTGAATTCCATAGTTGAAGGAAGGTTTCAATCAAATGTTTTGGTTGGTAAGTTCCCTACACCCTAATTTCAAACGTTATAATTTATTTTTGTTGAAAAACTTTAACCAATCCATTTTTTTTCTTAGATTTGATTGGAGGAAT
Organism: Vicia villosa; assembly: GCF_029867415.1. Classification (NCBI taxonomy): domain Eukaryota; kingdom Viridiplantae; phylum Streptophyta; class Magnoliopsida; order Fabales; family Fabaceae; genus Vicia; species Vicia villosa. The sequence goes on from NC_081180.1 coordinate 155,839,354, forward strand.
CACTGATATCACTCAAACCCAAGTTAACGGTGACAACAGCAATAACAAAATAGTTTTTTCAATTGTAGATGCCAACAAAACAGTTGTACAATGTACTCTTTGAGGGCAACTTGTTGTTCAGCTATATGAGTATTATAAGAATAATAAGCAGGCCTCTGATATTGTCATTGTGCTAATCAATGCAAGGGTTAAAGAGGCTCAAGGTAATCATGCATGATACAATAGTTTAAATGTAAATGCTTATTTTCTTTTATATCCAACAGTTGTAACTGTTTCTTCAATTTCTTGTGATTCAGGAGGATTTCCAGTTAGTGTTTCCAACACATGGAATGGAACGAAACTGTTGATTAATGACCTTGCTATTGAGGAGGTCAAGAGTCTAAAAGAAAGATACTAAAGCATGTGTCTGTTTCTTTATTATATCGTTTGGAATGCTTATTGAACTTCTTTTTAACTGTCTTGCATAATCATTTATTTAACTTGATGTTGATTTTAATTGAATTAAATATTGTGTTTACATTTTTCAGACTTGGTGTTGATTTGCCTTTGTTATCATCTTCAAGTGTACAAGTTAAGGCAACGCAAAACTCATTTTATTCTGACTATGACAAATTTGCTTGGAAGGCTGAAATAATGAGTTTCCCTGAAATAACAAATCCGCAACATGTAAGAAAGATTGATTGATTGTTTCCTTATATTGATATCGTTCTTAAAGCCTCATATAACTGTAATTTATATTGGCCAACTTTGTAGGAAACAACCGGTGTTACCGTTGCTACCCTCGATAAGTTTGATGCTAGGCAGATAGGATGATACTATGATGGATGTGTGGAATGCACAAGGAGTGTGACTGCCAAGGATGGAAAGCTGAAGTGTTTTAAGGATCATATTAGCCCAGAACCTGTGCCACGATATACTTTATATTCCTCTTCCATTTCCAACTAGTAATGTTTATATTTTCTTACAAACAATGAAGATTGATGTGTTCTCCTACCTATGTTTCATGAATTATTTAGGTATAAGCTTGATATAACAGCTGTTGACGGCAGTTCGAAGGCAAAGTTCGTATTTTGGGACACAGACTGCGTGAAGTTAATTGGGAAGTCTGCTCTTCAAATGAAGATGGATTTAACACAGGTATGTAATTGTTGCATACAACAATATTTAAATCAATTTTTTTTGGTTTTTAAGGTGTCTAATACTTTTTATTCTTATAGTTTGTTGATTACGATCCACTTGAGTTCCCTTACGAACTTGACTCCATATTGAAAAAAGAATTGGCAATTAGAGTTGTTTATCAGCCTAAAAATGGGCGACTTTCTGTCATTGGCTTCAAAGACTGATGAAGATGTGCGTAATAAAATTAAGGAGAGTTTCAAATTTGAAGAGGTAATCTTTTGTAATCTCTGTTTGATGAGTGCTTAGTTTTCTTAGGTCGTACACTAACTGTTTGTTATTTTCACCAGACCTCAAAACTTCGAGCACCAGAACCTCTGTCCTGGGATGACATGAATAACATTTCTGTATGTATTTTTTACATGTGATATTCTTTGTTTGCTGAGCAACTTTATCATTGTGTCATTATTGTAAATCTTATTGTTGCCTTTCTTTATTCATGATAGGAACCTGTATCTGCATCTGCAGAAAATGACCTGACCATTGAAAATTCAGGACTCACTCCATGTAAGAGACTTATAAATGATGCAGTAGAAGATAATGATAGTGTACAACAATCATTAACCAAGATGGCCAAAGATATTAAACAGGAGAAATAGTTAGCTTCAAATTTTCTAAGTTTTAAATTTACATTGCCTTATGATCAAGACATTTGGTTTATTTAATTTGTTGGATGATGTTTTGTTTTGCTGTTCTGGTACTTAGTTTATCATGATTGTTGAATTTGAGGTTTTATAAAGACATAGTTTTTTTGAATTTCAATTGCCCCATTTAGTTACAAGGTTTTCATGGATTTGAGTTTATCATGATGAGCATTGTTTCAAATATACTTCTGTTTGAAATGTTTCTAATGAATTTGAATTTGAATTGCTTAAATGATATACCCTTGCTGTCATATATTATTGAAGATTCCAATTGATCGAATTCCGAACAACCTAAAGTTTTATCTTTAACACTATCATGTTGTATTGATATGCATTTGTATATGTTTTATAATTTATAGTTGATGGCATGGTTTATATTCTAAGTAAAAAACAAACACTCTAATTAAAAAACACACTATCTAAATGAGCCTAACTATAAACATTTTAAAAAACAGATATGTGAATAACAGTTATGAAAAACTCTGTAGAAGTTAGGTTCTGCCCTTACAAATTGACTGTAACAGGTTTTGGAAAACTATAAGTGTCATCATTACATAGATATTGGGATTGTGTTTGACAGATTAGGTTTCTAAATCCAAAATTGTGAGTTCATTCTTGACAAGCCAATGTAACTTAAACCATTGAGCAAATTATGAAGTTGTGTTAGCAATATATTTAGAACAACAAACAAATTTATAGTCTGATCCAATCAATATATCCAGTGCAGACAAAATAAGTAACCTTATATTGAATATTGTCATGGTTTAAGTTATAAACAAGTCCACATGTACACATTGCGAATTTAACGAGAAAATTAAAGAACAACACCATATATGCAAATTGTGATGGATAGAAAAACACTTAGAAAGGGGGGGCGGTGGTTTGAATAAGTGTAGCTCCATATTTCTCTCCACATCTATCACATTAAGACAATGTCTTACATCGAGGCTGGACCAATATGGAAGATCAAAGAACACCGGATCTTTTTTTTCAAATATTTCTCTCAATGGTCCATTTTTTATTCTTTCCAATGACAATAGTTAGGTGTTCTTCTCATTGATAAACTTCATCTTCGGTTAAAAGTTTTGAAACAATTTCAAACTCATGCTCTTCGTTAAAAGCCTTCCGCATTCTATATGCAGAAAAGTAATTGATACTATAAAATAACACGACACCTATCTTAAACTTTTCACCTAAATACACATCATCAACGTCAATGCCTTCCTTACACAAAAGTCTTAAATCTTTAATTAATAGAATTAGATGAACATCTATGTCATTTCCATGTTGTTTTTGTATAGTAATCATCATAGATATATGCTTTCCTAAAACACTTGTCCACTCCTTATATAAATGTACATCCTCATCACTACATAAAGTATCATAATATGGGTTTTCCTAAAAGATGGTTCTCCAATAGCACATGTCATGTCTTCTAATCGATCATCCATATCTTAAAAGATTTAAAATCACTTGTGAGCTATTTGTTGTAATTAGCGTTGTGCCTTATTTACTGTACCCAAGAGTTTATTAACTTTTTAAAATTATTTTGTAAGGTTGATAGCTAATTCTATATTAAAGACTGGTTGTAGGCTATTGAGTTTGCCTTATGTTAAAAGTTGTGTTTGGTTCTTTAGTTTTTCCTATGATAAAAGCTATGTTTGGTTCTTGAGCTTAACATGTTAAAAGCTCTATTTAATTAAGAGATCAACATGTATAAAATCTCTTGTTTAGTTTAGAGATTGGTTAGTGTTAAATCTTTTGTTTGGTTGTAAGAAGGTTTGTGGGCATAACATATGAAAAATGCATGTCTCTATTTAGTAGAAATTTTCAACAGAAAACTCTTAGTATCAAGAGTAAACCAATTTGTTAGGTCAAACCGGTATAAATCTATAATGCATGTTCTCTATCTCTTATCTCTTTATTTTCCATCGCTTAATTTTCTTAACGTTTTATTTTTTATTCGTCTCTTAACTTCTTTTCTTTACTTATTCTGCTCGTTAATATCAGTTTGATTAATAAAATTAACTTAAATGTTTTTATAAATTGGTTTCATTTTTTAATTAACACAATTCACTCATTTATCTTGTATTTAGAGCCACTTGGCTATCACTACTTTCTTTAAAATACCATCAACAAATCAATCAGCGGGATCATCCTATTTGAACTTAAGAAAAAGACTCATATTTCCACCGAGAAGAAGAAAATTAAAAATTTGAACTCCTTCTTCGTCCCCAAAGAGCGGAAACAACTAAAGCACCATACATAACTACAACAATGTTACATAGAAAATCAGAAGCAACTAAAAGCAACATTCATTTCCGTTTAGTAAAAAATCTAGATTAACCATATGAAGTCTCAAGTTCCTAATTCGTATTTACACTTAGGTTTACAAGCATTATCCTACTTAATCAAGGAAATATTAATTTCTTTCTTTACCTTCTCCCTAAAGAAACAATCTTTGTAACCTAACAAACTTTAGCCATAAAATCATGATTACCGTACTAGCCAAGCCCCTAGCATCTTCTAGGAGACGTTGCCCTTCGTTCTAGCATTGAAATAACCAGCTGTAACAGGGACACCAAGGTCATTTTGATCAGCAAAATTTCTTGTGTTGAAGCAGCAACTAGTACTTGAGTACTTGTTGTTCTCCCTTTTTTGTTTGATTATGGATTCCTACATAACATCTTAATCGCTATATTTTTGGTATTATACATTCTTAATTTCGTAGAGAATATAGATGGGTTAAATGCAATTCATCCCCCTGCCATTAGGGCGTGTTTCAGATTTGCCCCCCTGATTTTTTTTTTAAGAAGACACCCTTATAAAAGTGTAAAGTCAGTTTCACCACACCCTTTTACTACTAATGCTGACTGGGCTTTGACTGATTCGCTGACGTGGCAATTGTAGCTAACTAATATCATTAATCATTTAAATTGTTATTAATTAGGATATTAAAATTATTATATTCATTTATTTATTATTATTATATATTTTTTAAAAGAAACAAAGAGGAGTAGTTGAAACCTCAACCCCAACCCCTCCCCTTCTCGATCGTACTCTCCCTCTCTCATCTTTACCAACTATCTCTCTCATCTCCATCAGCCTTTCATCTTTCTCCTAAAACCACCAAAAATCATAGCACAAACCCAGAAGAAATCATGCATTCAAACCCAGACAAACCCTAATTTCCCCAAATAAATCCCTAATTCAGTCAATAATCAAGAACCAGCTGAAGAACTCTACCCACTGATGTACTAATTTCAAATTTCAAGCTTGCTTACAATCTTCTCCAACGAGCAGATGGAACATTCAACCGAGATTTAGCAGAGTTTCTCGACAGAAAATGCCAGCAAATGCGGTTCCCGTCGACGGGGTATTCTCATTCGATCATGTAGATCGAAACAGCGGTCTATTCAGGTGGGAACATAGTTCATCATGTAGCAGTGAAAGCCTCTGAGGAGAAAATCGATTTAGTTTTAATTTTAGGATTTGATTTGATTTTAAGAGTTGAATTTTTTTATTCGATTTGTTGTAAGTTTGTTTTGGATATTGAATGTAATAGATTGTTGATTCAGTTGTAGAATGTTTTCCTGATTTGCGTTTGATTTTGTTGGATCTGGGCTTGAAATGAAATTAGGGTTTGAGTTGATGATGGTGGTGGCCGCCGCAGCAAGGTTGAAGAAAGTGAACAGGGATATAAAAATTAATAATCATTAATAATAATATATTTTTCTTAATAATAATCATTAATAATAAAATGAAATATTAAATAACTAATTTTAATATCCTAATTAATAACAATATAAATGATTAATAATATTAGTTAGCTACAATTGCCACGTCAGCGAATCAGTCAAAGCCTAGTCAGCATTAGTGGTAAAAGGGTGTGGTGAAACTGACTTTACACTTTTATAAGGGTGTCTTCTTAAAAAAAAAAATTCAGGGGGGCAAATCTGAAACACGCCCTAATGGCAGGGGGTGAATTGCATTTAACCCAATATAGATTTAGTAAATTGTCTAATTCTACTCTCTCATCCAAAAGAAACCAAGCGATGCGTAAATTCTCTTCCTTTCAAGCCCTAGGGGTCCAGCAAACATATTTAAATTTTTAATATTTTATTTTAGTATTTTACTTTTAGTATTTTATTAAAATAAAATTCTAAAAATTTAAATATTTAAATCGCTCCCACAAGATAAAATTTCTGGGTGAATCCAATTATATACTGACCCTGCGGAATACAACAAGTGGTGTACATGAATTCAATTAATGTGATAATTGTAATACCTTGCTGATTTCTTGAATATGATGAAATATATCTTCCTTAAGCAGTGATATAAGATTTTCCAATGCAAATACCTGTAGCGACTCAATTAGTTAACAGGATTCCAGAAACAAGTGCCAACCCTTTTAAATGAGATTACAGAAAAAACAATAATTGCTCCTCCAAGCCGTAAAATTATGTAGACTATTTACGGAAGTTCCCAAAATCAAACCAAACTCTTTTAAATAGTATACGGGAGAAATGATAGAGAACAATGACCCTTTTAATAAAGGTTTCAATAGAATGGATTAGAGAAGCATAAATAGTATATGGGAGAAAAATACCAAACTACCCTTTACAAACAAGAATGAACATTGACAGAAAATTAAATTCTGTTACAAAAACAGATTAAACTTTGTCTTAAATCAAAAGTTTTGCAGAAAGTTTGACTGTATTACATAAGTAAATTAAACCTGTCGTAAACATGATTTTAAATTGCGGTTGCACGGTTGCGGGTATTGTGGCTATTGTGATGCAGAATGCGATCGTTGCGGCGTAAATTTAATATTTAGAGCATAAAATATTATACTTTATTATTTAGTTTATATTTGACATGTCTTGCATTTTCTCTAATTTTTGATACATATCTCATTACTAGTTCGCCATCACTTTGAAAATCACTAATATGTTCAAAACATACTTTAAATCTATGATAAACATAGAAAGGAAGATAGATTAAACGATTTTTGCTTGCAATGTATAATCTGGCGGTCTGATGCGGGCTGATGCGACCATTGCGGTGTTACGATGCGGTCGTTGCGGCATTTTGTTGCGGCTTTTAATGTGATTTACGATCACACTGCAATTGCGGCCTGATGTGGATGCGGACACTACCTAAAGTTTATGTTTTGTTTGCTTCCTTGTATTTTATAATAGATTGTAGTATTGAATAGAAGCATTATTTCCATTGATTCAGTGAAACTTATTGGCAAGCTACAAGATGAAACTATCTTTCTTAAGAAGGGTCATGATGATGATCAGCCATTTGAGTTCAAAATTGATGAGGGTACTTTTAAACAATGGTTTTAAGTTGAACTTTTTGACTCTTTAAGTAAGCTTCTACAATAGTCCTAATTGATATCTTCCATGTACCGTGTAGAGCAAGTAATTCTTGGACTTGATAGAGCTGTGAAGAATATGAAGCAAGGGGAAGTTGCGTTGGTGGTCATACAGCCTGAGTATGCTTTTGGTTCATCCGCCTCCCCTCAGGAATTGGCTACAGTTCCTTCTAACTCCACTGATTACTATGCAGTTGAGCTGGTTTCCTTTGTAAAGGTGAGAACTCGTGTTTTAATTTTCTTAAGGTTTTCTTATTTTGGCTAAGTTACTGACTAAAAAGTGGGGTGCAGGAAAAGGAATCATGGGATATGACTACGCAAGAGAAGATTGAGGCAGCTGGAAAGAAAAAGGAAGAAGGTAATGCATTGTTCAAAGTGTTAAATATGCTTGGATCTCAACCTCAAAAGCTAGCTCAAGAGGTGAGGTTGTCCTCACATATTTATACACCCAACAGTCCGGGAACCTAAGCAATGTGGGACTTCAAACAAACTCACAAATACCAACTTCAACACCCACCCTCACGCCTAGCGTGGGCATGGGCCAAACGCCCACATTGCAGTCCTTAACCCGGCTCTGATACCATGTTAAATATGCTTGGATCTCAACCTCAAAAGCTAGCTCAAGAGGTGAGGTTGTCCTCACATATTTATACACCCAACAATCCGGGAACCTAAGCAATGTGGGACTTCAAACAAACTCACAAATACCAACTTCAACACCCACCCTCACGCCTAGCGTGGGCATGGGCCAAACGCCCACATTGCAGTCCTTAACCCGGCTCTGATACCATGTTAAATATGCTTGGATCTCAACCTCAAAAGCTAGCTCAAAAGGTGAGGTTGTCCTCACATATTTATACACCCAACAGTTCGGGAACCTAAGCAATGTGGGACTTCAAACAAACTCACAAATACCAACTTCAACACCCACCCTCACGCCTAGCGTGGGCATGGGCCAAACGCCCACATTGCAGTCCTTAACCCGGCTCTGATACCATGTTAAATATGCTTGGATCTCAACCTCTTGAGCTAGCTTTTGAGGTTGAGATCCAAGCATATTTAACATGGTATCAGAGTCGGGTTAAGGACTGCAATGTGGGCGTTTGGCCCATGCCCACGCTAGGCGTGAGGGTGGGTGTTGAAGTTGGTATTTGTGAGTTTGTTTGAAGTCCCACATTGCTTAGGTTCCCGGACTGTTGGGTGTATCTCAACCTCAAAAGCTAGCTCAAGAGGTGAGGTAACCCGGCTCCGATACCATGTTAAATATGCTTGGATCTCAACCTCAAAAGCTAGCTCAAGAGGTGAGGTTGTCCTCACATATTTATACACCCAACAGGCCGGGAACCTAAGCAATATGGGACTTCAAACAAACTCACAAATACCAACTTCAACACCCACCCTCACGCCTCGCGTGGGCATGGGCCAAACGCCCACATTGCAGTCCTTAACTCGGCTCTGATACCATGATAAATATGCTTGGATCTCAACCTCAAAAGCTAGCTCAAGAGGTGAGGTTGTCCTCACATATTTATACACCCAACAGTCCGGGAACCTAAGCAATGTGGGACTTCAAACAAACTCACAAATACCAACTTCAACACCCACCCTCACGCCTAGCGTGGGCATGGGCCAAACGCCCACATTGCAGTCCTTAACCCGGCTCTGATACCATGTTAAATATGCTTGGATCTCAACCTCAAAAGCTAGCTCAAGAGGTGAGGTTGTCCTCACATATTTATACACCCAACAGTCCGGGAACCTAAGCAATGTGGGACTTCAAACAAACTCACAAATACCAACTTCAACACAAAGCTGGTAAACATGAAAGTGCATCAAAGAGATATGAAAAGGTACACTTGCGGAAACAGAAAGACCCCAAGCTGCTATGTAAATTACAGATATGCTGTAGTAAAAAAGTGAGTTAATTATACATGATTTCTTATTGTTTTTCTGTGTGACAGGCCATGAAGTATATTGAGTACGATTCCACCTTTAGTGATAAGGAGAAACAGCAGACCAAAACATTGAAAATTACGTGCAATCTTAACAATGCAGCATGCAAGCTGAAACTCAAGGACTACAAACAGACAGAGAAGTTGTGCACAAAGGTTAGTTTATGAAATTTTCTGCTTTTTTGTTATCTTTCTTTAGTTGAAATCAAGAGGAAATGAATTGAAATCCATTGATTGACCTTATGAGAGTTTTGTTTTACTGTGTAGGTGTTAGAGCTTGATGGTAGGAATGTAAAAGCACTATACCGCAGGGCACAAGCATATATTCATCTTGTAGACTTGGATTTGGCTGAAATGGATATTAAAAAGCCCTTGAAATTGATCCAGATAACAGGTACGATCTTTGATAGAAGAGTATTTTAGAATTTATATTAATAGTTATTAGTATATTGTTATTGGATTCTAGTAGTATTTGGGCCTTTAATTAGTTATTGGGCTTTTAGTTACTATCCACTTCTACTACTATATATGTACTCATTGAGAGGTGAGAAAAATCATGAATCAAAGAAATCAAGTTATCTTTTATTTTAGTTTCCTTTACTTTTAATGTTCTTCCCCTTTCTATTACAAACCCTAGATTATAGTTTTGATAGGATTAACTTCCTATCAATTGGTGCTTTCATCCATGTACTCAAATCCTCCTATGAATTATGCTTATCATACACCTTCATCTCATCAATGGAGCATTCCTCCAACCTATTCCACACCCACACCAACACCTTCATTTCCATCATTCCCATGGGAACTCTTCACACCTTACTACACTCATGGATCTTCATCACCAAAATTTTATCTAAATCATGGATATTCACCTCATACACCTACCTCATATCCACCACCACCTAACTCATATTCATCATCTCATTATCCATTCTACTACAATAATCATCATCAACCACTGCAACCAACAAAAACCTATCACACATTTAAAAAAGATTTTGAGAAGCATTTACAAGTGTCTCATCCTTGTTTTAAGAAAAGATAAAAAAAAACCTCTCAAAAAGTCCAGCTCTGCAACTATTTGGAACATGATGTTGGGAATAGGAATCTTAAACATAAACACAAACACCGAGAGAGTACTCAGTTATTTCTGTCCATTCCTTCTTCCCATATTGTTCCCGTGTGTTTTGAAGTTGTTGAAAATGTCGCAGCCAGAACAGCATTCAAAGTCCTTCAAATCGATGCAAAGTTCGGTTTCCTCAGCTCCGCGCGCACCATCCTCGATCTCTCTTATAACAAGAACTTAGAAGAATTCCAGAAAACTGAAGAAACAGACTCAGTGAGAGAGATCTCACCATTGGACCCACCACCGACGTCAATCTTTAAAGAACCACCGATACTTCCGCCACATCGCGCCGCTCTCTCCGCCGTCGTCAACAGGTTCGACGATTCCTTGGTTCCTAGGTCTAACGTTTCTTCTATAGATGTCAAAAGAAATCCTTTCTCCGATGAGAATCTTCTTCGTGTCATTGAATCGGAATCCTCCCAAACATTGCCTCGTCATTTCCCTCGTCAGCCGCCACAACAACCCTCTAAGGGCAACTTTGTCTACCATCCCAATCGCATCAATGACACCGCCGTTTCAAAACCCTCTAACCCATTTATAGTTTCTCCAGATCCCCTCTGGAAAACCGCAAACAAGGCTCGCAGCGGAGCTATTCCGTTTTCAACCTTCGGCGAGGAAGGAGAATCCGACCGTGACAAACTCGAAGAACCCAACAGAGCCACCAAATCTGACGGTGTAGGTCCCTCAAACGGATGGCTGCCACTTGAACAAAAGGGTTGGGAACTTGAGTGCAAAGTGTTGGAGGAGGCTGTGTTAGCAGCAAAAGGTGAAGCTTCTGATGAGAATTTAGTGAGGCTGTTGGAATTGATTCATGGTTATGATTCTTTTCGAGAGGGGCAGCTTGAGGCTATCAATAATGTTCTCGCTGGGAAGTCTACTATGCTTATTTTGCCCACTGGTGCAGGGAAGTCGTTGTGTTATCAGTTGTGTGCGTTGATTTTGCCCGGGATTACGCTTGTTGTTAGTCCGTTGATAGCTTTGATGATTGATTAGCTTAAGCAATTGCCTCCACTCATTTCGGGCACTCTTCTAAGTAGTGCGCAAACGCTTGAAGAATCATCGGAAACGCTCTGTCAGCTTCGGCAAGGCACAGTAAAGGTGTTTTTTGTTTCACCCGAACGGTTTTTGAATACAGAGTTTTTGTCTGCTATCTCTGCTGGGTCAGCCGTCTCACTCGTTGTTATTGATGAAGCACATTGTATATCTGAATGGTCTCACAATTTCCAACCTTCATTCATGAGACTTAGAGCATCACTACTTCATAGAAGTCTTAATGTAGGTTCTGTTCTCGCAATGACAGCTACTGCTACAACCACAACTTTAGATTCCATCATGCCTGCCCTAGATATTCCTTTCTCGAATCTTATTCAGAATGCACACTTAAGGGACAATTTGTGTTTATCCGTGTCTTTAATAGAAAATAGAATCAAATACCTACTGGTTCTGATCAAGTCTCCTCCTTTCACGGAAGTTAAAAGCATCATAGTGTACTACAAATTTCAGTCTGAAACTGATCAAATTAGCAGATACTTGAATGATAACAATATCTCGGCAAAGAGTTATCATAGTGGTATTTTTGCAAAGGATTTGGTTAAGAAGTACCATATGAATACTTTTGTGTTCACTTCCATTCCTGATTTTTGGAGCATGGATCATTTGTTTCCCATTTTCCCAATTCTTCGTTTGGATGGGAAACCAACTGTGAGGGGTATTTTATCTAACTTAACTTGTGACAGTGATGGGAAGATTGACAAGTTTATCAGTGGTGAGTCAAGCTTCCCGCTTCATGAATTGGAAGGACTTGGCATAGGATACTATCTGGGAATGTTCTTAGGCAGGGCGTACGAGGAGGCACTTGGTGGGTTGCACAACCTGTTTGGTGGCCCTAGTGTAGTTAAGTTGTTACAGAGCGATAGTCCGCAGGCAGTTGCTGGACCGTCTTATGCAAATGTTGTTCGAGTAATGCATCACGAGCTGCAACTCATGTTTAATGTTGCTGATAAATGGATGCTCAATGAGGGTCTTCCTATTTCCTTTCGTGAACAAGTCGTGCAGTTCATATGCCAAAATAGTGGACAAAAGGATATTACTTTTGATGCTTCATTTTGTGATCCATACACCGACTACATTGCTTACGTACCAGGTACACATTCACGCACATCTAATATCTCTGCGAAGCCTACATTCAAGCATATTCCTAAGAAAGGGATGCTTGTTTTAGATATTGCTCAGTTTGACGGGATCCCTAAAAAGGTTGTCGAGTTCAATAATGCTTTATTATCTGACCAGGAAAAGCAGAAGTTATCTTTGGCTGAGTTGGACGTTTACAGACTGGATGACATTGTTAAAACACTGAAAGATACTTCACATTACCATGCTAGTAAATTTCCTGTGAGTGATATCGTAAGGATGTTAGTTGATCACCTAGAAGGGGTTGTTGCACTTCACAAGCATCTTGAATTTCTTCAAACTCTTTCTGTTTTCTACTACCGTTATATTTACATTCTTAAGGTTTTTCTCTTCCTTGTGTGGGATCCAGGAAAGAGTAATGTAGCCACAACAATTATGCAGTTTAAGTGTTATTTTACAACCTTGAGGACAAGGTTGTTTTGAAGGGGTTGGCAATGATAGAAGAGTATTTTAGAATTTATATTAATAGTTATTAGTATATTGTTATTGGATTCTAGTAGTATTTGGGCCTTTAATTAGTTATTGGACTTTTAGTTACTATCCACTTCTACTACTATATATGTACTCATTGAGAGGTGAGAAAAATCATGAATCAAAGAAATCAAGTTATCTTTTATTTTAGTTTCCTTTACTTTTAATGTTCTTCCCCTTTCTATTACAAACCCTAGATTATAGTTTTGATAGGATTAACTTCCTATCAATCTTGGTCTCATGTATGGTCCCGGTGTTGTATATTCAGGGACAAGTGAAGAAATTCCCAATTCAAAATTTTGTTTAAATTAATCTTTGTTATGTGGATGTTTCCAGGGATGTGAAGATTGAGTGCAAAAGATTGAAGGACAAAGTGAGAGAATACAACAAGAAGGATGCACAGTTTTATGGAAATATATTTGCAAAAATGAATAAAGTGGAACAAGCAAAAACTGCAGCAGCAAAGCAGGAATCTGTGGCTATGGCTGTGGATAGTAAAGCTTAAAGTAGAACTTAGAAGCTGACAATGTTATATTTCATACCCAAGACAAAGATCGAACCCAGGCCCACTGGTTAAGCTGGAAGAGATCTTTGCCATCTCACCCAAGGTTCATCATCTTTGCTAGGTTAATCTGGTAAATTAATTATATTGTGAATTAATTATAAATCTGGAAGAGATCTTGTGAATTAATTATAATCTGGTAAACTAGGTTAATACAAATTGTATTGAAAAGTATAAATCTGAAAGTATCTTAAAACCATGCAATTGACACAAGCTCAGCTTCTCAAAACCATGTCTCTTAGTATCTTAATCTCCGTATTGTATTGGGATTATTGCGAAGATAGAATGTTCTCAATCACAAGTATTATGATACAGCCATATATACTCTCCAATTTTAATCATAGTTATGTATTTCTATTCCAGCCTCTCACTTCTCTCATATTATTGTGAAATTATTTGTTGACTGTTTATGAAGATCAATTGTTTTTTTTTCTTTAAACGTAATGAACACCTGAAACTTGATTTGAAATAATGCAAGAGAAAGTACGGGGGTGACTGGTGAGTGGTATGGATCTAAAGGATGGAAAGGAAGTTGTTTAGATAATAGAAGAGGATCATTAACAACGAGAAATAGAGATAGAATTTTTTTTATGAAGAACTTTAAGTATGAATTTTCATAATTTTCATAATTTTTATGTTCGAGTTCATGATAATCAGTAAGTATGAATTTGTTGATGTTATATAGTAGTGAACATATATATGTTTATTGATTTATCATAAATTATAATGATTATTGTCTTGCAAACTTTCACATCATGTGTCGTTGCTCAGTTGCTTTCCTCATTATGGTTGTCACTATGACTATGTTTTCTATACTGATGATGTATGCGGACCTTTTCTCTACTGATCGCGACTTTACGTGTCTATTAATTTGATGATTGTAAGTGCACAGTCATGTCGTGTAGTTTTAAAAGATATCGAATTCACAGGGACTTTGAATCGATCTACCGTTATCTAAGGTTACTATGTAAAGCTAAGGCTAAGCAAACTTGAGTTGTTTCTAAAGGGAAAATTAAAATCTTAATTCTAAGAATGTTATAATAATAAGTGGATATCAGGATGTATTTCGTCTAACTTAGATGATCCGAAATTCCATTGGCTATGGTTCTCATTTAATTAAAAATCTCTAATACCTATGTCATTTAAAAGTCCTCCTCTCAAACTCTCGCTCTGTTGACTCGGATCATGCTAGTATTCTCTAACGTACGCTCTCGCTGTCCCGCGTCGGGTTTAAAAATACTTTTTGAAAATAAATAAATTCTAATTAGTTTTAATATGCTTTCGCTGTCCTCAAAACTAATGTTCTATGTCTATTATTCAGTTAAAGATCTCAAACTCTCGCTCTGTTGATTTTAACCTTTATCAGTTCTAAAATCTCAAACTCTCACTCTATTGATTTTATAACTTTAGCATATTCAATAAGACACAAAACGAGAAACGAGTGATTTTTAATAAAATATATTCAAGCCAACTTATTATGGATCCCTACGGTTAAATTACTTTACATACCGATATCTTAATTAAATTAGCTAGACATATTGATACGGTTAAACATGCATAAATAAATTCAGTTCATAATCTTAGGCATATTAATTGGCATACAATATATCATGCAATAATAATAAATAAAGCGGTAAATAGAAACCTGAATAATGTAAATCTGAATTAAATAAATCTTGAAATCTTCGAGTACTTGAACTTCTACCACAGATCAGTTGAATCGTTCTTCAGAAATTATTCGGTCAAATAATAAAAACAAGGAATTAAAACTAAATCTAACGTAAGGTTAGATTTATTGAAGGTTCACAACAATTTCCGGTGTAGAAATTGTTGCGAGAAAATAACAAGGAAATAAAAATTGCTGGAAAGCAAGAAAAATAATTCTGGTGCAAAAACTAGGACCCTGATAAAGAATTATCAGTTCCCTTTTATAGCTGAGTAGTAACGTCCATTTTCTCCCACGCCGTGCCTTTTTTCCGGATTTCACGTAACCTATTTTTGACTGAGTTGGAGACGTGCGTCTCAACTCTTGAAATTGACTTGGCACACACTTAGAGACGCGCGTCTCAAGTGGAGATTTTCTAGGGGGAATGGAGACGGGCGTCTCCCTTTAGTGGCGTGGTAAGAGCCCCTTGGAGACTGGCGTCTCCCTTTGACAAGTGGGAGTTTCAGCTCCCACGTGGGCTGAACTTCCACTATGTCTTTTGGGCCTTGTATATTTGCACCTCCAAATCTCTTTTGCACCTCTTTTCACTTCTCTTTAATAAAAACGGATCAATTTTTCTCTGTTTCTTCTTCTTTTCACAAATATGCTCGCGCAGACACGTTACCTGAAACAAAGGAAAATACCCGCATAATACCATAATAAAATAACATAATTAAATGAAAATGCTAACAATGTTTATGTAAAATAAGCTAAATATATCATATAAATTCGTGTTATCATCTGCCGACCTTCCTACCTTCCAAGTTAGCACTGGGTCACTCCACTCATTCGAGGTTACCAAAACTCATTTAAAAGTTAAGTTCAACATTTTAATCTCAGTTAGCAACCCCAAAAAAAATACTCGCTTTTATTACGAAACAGGCGCAGTCTCCGCAAAGGTGATGTTTTACACGAGTGAGGGTGAGAGTGTTGTTTTAGACAACTCAACTCTTCCAGCTTTCAACTGGACTGGTTTACTTATGTTTCATATATCACGATTTGTTAACATGACCATAGATTTTTCAGTGGCAAAAAACATTGCTCGGAATCGCCATGAGCACAGAATAATGGAGTTTGGGCTAATTATTTCGGGTTTGTTCAACTTCACTAACAACATCTTCCATTCTCAGAAGTCTTTAGAAGTGCTTTGCAATCCTCTCAGATTTGAATCATCTGGAGCTTTATTGGAAAGCTTAAAATGCAATGGATAAGTCTTGATATTCATTTTCAAAGTAATGTATGATTATTTAGTGGTTGTTTATGTTATGTAAAGGTAGAAATGTTAAATAATTATAGCTTGATGTGTTTTGTTTTACTATAACCATTAATACGCATATTTTCAACTATTTAGCCTTAACATTTTATGATTGTTCTATGTTATATTTGAAAATTATTTAATACTGGAGAGAGTTTAGTTATACTTTTTTTACTAATGTTATGATTCACAAACAATTTAAAAAATTTAGAAAAACCATTCATTGAAGAAAAATTTTATAGGGACTAAAAACGTATTTAACTCTTAATATTATTTACTTGCTCATTGTTAGTAAGATGAACTCCCCCATTTGAGTGAACAATTTCAGTGATAAGTGTATCTTTGGAAAGAAGATTTATATGCCTCACAATTTCCTCTTCCACTATATACTTTTGATGACCATTATTATCTTCAAATCTGGTCATAATAGGTTTAGACTTAGAAACTTTACGTCTGTCTCCTTTTTTCATTCATAATCGTGAGTAGCGTTAGCTTTGGTGCATTCACCAGTTGCATGACCCACATTTTTATAGAAGAAGTCCCAATCTGCAACAGATACGGAGACTTCTCAATTTGGAATTTCTAATTCATTGGTGTATGGGGAACAACCAGAAGAGTCGGGTATCATGCGATGCAACAACAAAATACTAACCTTTCTAGAGCCTAGTTCTGGTGAGAATTTGTGGGAAAAAATTATTGTCTTGGGAGTCAGATATGGAGATAACAGAAGGGATTATCAGAACAAGATTAAGGTTTTGTGGGAGGCGGAAGCCGTGAGAATAGAGGGAAGGAAGATGGAATAAAATACTTCTTAATAATAGTGGGAAGCACGAACATTAGGGGAAGCGGCAGTAGGGTAAAGTGAAAAAGGATTAGTCAAATTATCAATAGAGGGAAGGTAGATATGTTCCTCATTCAAGAGGCGAAAATGGAGGATGTTTCGATTGAAATGGAAAGGAATTTTTTGGGGATGGAGGACATAGATTTTTCATTTTCAGATGCTTTTGGGAGATCGGGGGCATCTTGACATTTTGGAAAACGAATTTTGTATCAGTAATTGTTAGCTTCATAGGCGATGGTTTCTTAGGCACGAAGGTTGTTTGGAAGGGTAAAATTTACTACATAATTAATGTTTATTCTTCTTGCACTTTAAGTTTGAAACAGAATCTGCGAAAGGACTTGTTGGATTTGAAGACCAAGTATTAAGACGGAGAATGATTAATAGGGGGAGATTTTAATTTGACCAAAAAGAGGAGTGAAAAGGTGGGGTTTACAGCAGGAAGTAACAATATGGAAAGAAGGAAGTTTGCGGAGTTTATAGATGGAAGCGGCCTTGTTGATGTGTCGTGCAAGGGCAAGTAGTTTACGTGGTACAATAGTAACGAGAGCGTGAAAAGTAGGAATGATAGGTTCCTTGTTTCCGATAACATTGTTTCCTCTTGGGATGTCACAGGTCAACTCATAGAACAAAGGGACGTATGAGACCATTGTCCTATATGGTTGGAGGCGGATAAAGAGGATTGGGGACCTAAGCCTTTTAGGTTAAACAATTAATGGTTTTCGGACAAGAATATTTTTCCGTTTGTTGAAAAGGAGTGGGAGATGTTGGAGGTGAGGGGAAGAGGAGATTTCGTGTTGAAAGAAAAATTTCGTCGTATCAAAGATACTTTGAAATAGTGGAACAAGACTATGTTTGGTAAATTTGACTTGGAAGTTGAACAAGGAGTCAAGGAGATTAATGAATATGATGATGATGAAGATGTGAACTTGGGAGTTATTGGCTTCTAAAAGGAATGCTAACAAGAAGATTTGGTTGAATCTTAGGATAAAGGAGAACTTACTTATTCAAAAGGCTAGGTTAAATTGGTTGAAAGATAGAGATGCTAATAGTAAATTTTTCTATAGAGTGATGAAGGAGAGGAGGAGGCAAAACCATATTAGCTCTATAGTTACTAACGAAGGGGTGGTGAAGTCGGTCATAGGGGTGAAAAAAGCCGTGAAGGATCATTTCGAATAGAAGTTCAAGGAGAATTGTGAAGATAGACCTACGTTAGATGGGATTGATTTTACTACTTTGATTATGGAGGAGAGACTTTCTCTTGAGGTCCCGTTTTCGGAAGAAGAGATTAAATACGCCGTGTGGAGTTGTGATGGAGCAAAGAATCCGGGACCGGACGGTATGTCGCTTCTTTTCATTAAAAATTGTTGTGGTTTCACTGGTAAGGATATTGTCTCTTATGTTAAGTTAAGGAGTTTCACGTCGGGGCAGTTTTGTCAAAATCCATTACCTCTACCTTTCTTTCCCTAATTCTGGAAATAATTCTTGAGTACTAAATAAAACTAGCTTCACGATCCTCCACTGATGTCGGCAGGATTCGCTTGCGAAAATAATTAATTGAAATGCAGAAAATTATAAACCTAAAACAGGTTCTGAAGGATAACAAGGAATCTAATGGTGCAATAGTTCTCCTATGTGGAGAACTATTGCTAATTCAGGTGGGAAATATTTTTGCTTAAAATCTAACAAAATTGTTCTGAACAATCAAATGAAAATTGGAACAAAAGTCGAGAGTGTTGCTAACTGCCTCCCTTTTATACTTCCTTGCTAAAAATCAGTTGAGAAAATCTAGGAGTGGTGGAATGAGTCATTGTCGTTTCGTTTACTGCGAGGAACTTGGATTGGGCTGAATTTGTGGAGGAAAAATAGGAATACATGGAGTTTGTGAGTGATTCCTATAATGTTCAAACACACTTGGAAACTGAAAGGATTTTTCTCGGTTAGAGTGATTCCTTTGGGGGCCAATCTTTGTCTTTTGGAGGAGATGGAGGAAGGGATAATCTATGAGCTGTTAAAAGAAGGTTGTTCTTGGTGGAAACAATGGTTTAGTTACATTAAGCCATGGAAACCAACAGTTGTGGATCGTGAAAGGGTAAGATGGATTAGGGTTTATGGTGTGCCTTGCCACACTTGGAGCATCGAGTCTTTTGTTCATTTGGATAACTCTTTAGGGAGTTACATATGTTTCAACGATAACACCTCTTCTGGTTGTAACATGGATATTGCCAGGATCTTGATCCGGGTTCCTTTTGACTTTTGCTTGATGGAGTCTGTTTTGGTTGCTATTGATGACGTTGTTATTAAGTTGGTAGTCCGAGAAGATTCATATGGCCCTATACGCCTTTATAAACAGAGTTTGCTTATTCAGAAATCTGAAGATTTTTCTAGTTCCAACGGTTTGAATTCTATCCCTGAGTGTAATTCAATGGGAGAGGAAGATGGTGATAGTTCTTATTCTAGAAGCTTGGATTCTATGGAAAGGGAGTGCAGAAAGAACAAGGAGGGAATATCTGAGAGGTATAGGCATGAACCGGATAAAGAGAATAAAAAGGTTTCGGAGGAAGCAAAATATTTGAATCTTTTGATGCGTCCGCCTTTTCAGCGGCAGATGCAAAAAGGGGACACTTGGAGCTTGGTGTCATACCCCAAAATTGCCCATCTCATTTCATCATCAAGGACTCAAGGCTCAAGGGTTGGCTCAATGAATACTCTCTTAATCCAAGATCTCCAAAACTAGGGTTTGCATTTTATCAAAGGATTTTGAATCTACAAGGCCTCAAATGGATCTCAAGGTCTCTCATATGTCTCAAGGCACCTCCATGTCAAAAGTCAAGCTTCTATTCTAAGGATTGCTCACTCAATGGCTCAGATGATCAATAATCGACTATGCTGACCTAAAAGTCAACTATAGTCAAAATACAGTCAAACTTCAAGATTTTTGGTCAACATCAAGTATGTGAGGTTATATCCATCATTTGATCAAAGGTTGATCATGATCCATCAATAAAAAATCAGAAATGAACAAATGCAAAGGTTCAAATTAGGGTTTTTTATAGGAGAAAGTCAACTCAACTTTGACTGGCCATAACTTTCACATGGAGCATCAAAAATTTCCCAACCAAAGCCTATATTGAAGGAAATTGGATTCTCTACAACTTTGTCTCTCACAAGCCAAGGCCAGAAATGCATCATTTGTGAGATATGGTACAAGAGATTATAGGTCCTCCAAAAAAGTCAACAAAAGATACCTTTTGGGTCAAAGCTCATAACTTGAGCATGGAAGCTTCAATTGCGATGAAACCAAAAAGGTCATTTAGAGGACTCTTTGAGCTCTCTAAAAAGTCCAAGAACATCCCAAAGTGATAAAGATTGAGCAAGATACAAGTCGCAGAAATTGGATATTTTAAAAGAGGTGCACGAAGAGAAATGCTTGTCAAAATCAATTTTCTTCCAAATGGGCCTAGGTTCTTTTGTTCTTAACTTATTCATAAGCCCATCTATGGTCTCTATACTCAATAGCACGCCCCTTGCTATTTCCATTTAAATACAAATTAAATTAAACAAAATATGAAAACAAGGAATAATTGTATATCGGCTTTGCTTTCACTTATCTTGAGGTTCAAGATAGCCCATAAAACATGTCAATTTCGTGCACAAGCTTCAAGGACAAGAAAAGAGCCAATTTTGGAAAGATTGCATGTTGATTTCTCAATCAAATATTTTCATCAATGCAAGATGTTATTGACACAAAACATAACCCTAAAGACTCCATATATATATATATATATATATATATATATATATATATATATATATTCTAAAATAGCAGTAGGGGAAAGGGGAGACGAAAAAAGCCAATAAGAGGAGCCCTAACCAAACTTCAAAGGAGGAAGAATAAGATATTTTTAGTTTTAAGTTTTGCAGCCACCCTCGAGCCTTTACAACCGTTTCAATCAATTGCTGGGGAAATAAGGAGTAAGAATGCATCACTGAACCAGGGCCATAACACTCAGAACGTATAGATCACGTTCTTCATGTTCATGTATGAGTAAGTTTCGTTTTTAAGTTTTCGCCTTGTTTCAATAAGAACTAACTGCACTAATATGTTATTGAGGTCGTGTAGAACAGGTTGAACGCATCATAAGAGGGATTGGGGCCATGAATCATGAACTCCCATGATTAGGGCAAGGTTGAGTTTCATCTTCGGGTTCACAATTCCAGGGGTTATCGGATCAAACGAACGTCATATTTGAGATCAGAGGCTATTTTTAATGCGATTTGGGCATTTTCCTTTCGTGTTTAACGTTGTTTTGCAGGATTTGGCGTTTGAAGGTTTTTTCGCAGGTGAATGCCCGACAATTTCCCTAAATGATTCCGCAGGTAAAGAGGAAGACGGAGATGAACAGTGCACGAGGGAGAGAGGTTACGCGTGGGACGTTTTCGTTCGCTAGTCAACAAAGACCATATCCCTTTGCATGCGTGGCAGGTCCTGGTTTATGAGTCAAAAGTCCAATCTTCTCTTCCTAATTCTAATTAGTTGCAGCGTATTCATGTGGGGCCCATGTTTTCTTGTTTTGACTTTTCCCCATGTGCACCATCGTTTCATATTAATTATTTTTTAGATAATTTGTTAACAACTAACAAGGCTTGGCTGGGTGTTTGTGGCGTGTGTTTAGTAACCCAAGGGTCCAGGGTTCGATTCCTGGCCCCTGCAACCTTTTGAACATTTTTTCCAAATAACTTCTATATGAAGTTTCAGTACATACATGCTTACCAGGAGTACGACGCACCCTACAATTACCACCATCAGATCTCCTACAATCCAATCTAACGTACCAGGATTGCAAGGCTCACCATGCACCTTCACAAGGGAGCCACATATGATCAAAACCAGGTTTCTATACAAATTTTTTTGTACTATTTATTTATTTGTTTTGTTTATTTATTTAGATTAAATTAATTGTGGTTAGTTTAATTAATTAATTAGAATTAGGATTCGAATAAATTAGAATTAGGATTAGGATTATAGTTAGGGTTAGAATTATTTTCCCGATTTTTCGATTATGTCGATTTAATTTATTTAATCATTATTAATTAATATTAAAAATCACAAAAACCCTAGGAAGGGTTACGACGTATTACGGTTTGTCCAATCCCACTGCCCATTTGGCAAAAAACATTAATCCTCAATCAATTTTCTCCTCGATCCGACTATATCTATTAGTCGCATTGACGAGGAATAAATTTCATCTAATTAATTCATTTAATCTAATATTAATTTAATTAATTCTTGACTAATTCTCTCCTCGATCTGACTAAATCTATTAGTCACATTGACGAGAGATAAAATAATAAAACGTAAATAACTGAATTCGTTGTCATGTAATAACTGAATCTATCAATCAGAATAACCAGCAATACCTCATATAATTCGTTAATTATAATGATCAAATCTATTGATCATTGTATCTAACGAAAACACATCAAACCAGGGTTGTACGCCCAAATCTAAAACATTCAAAACACTTCAAATTAAACTACGGATTTTCATCCTTTTCGACAAGGCAACTCAAAATGCCTTGGAAACCACAAAATTCAAAACTACGATAGGCCATTCAAAAATACCTTCAACCCAAATCAAATCGAATTCAAAGGCGTACAACCCTGTGCCGAACTACGTTGACTCTGATTCTCCATAAAGAGATACGTAGGCACTTGGCAACAAGGCGAGTCCCCTTCCCTCAAATTCTAATCAGGTTCGAATCTTACTGTTCACCCTTTTCATTTCTTTAGCTATTGACCTTAATAAATTTAGTCATAAAACCATTGCCTTAGACAAAACCTTAGGAAAAGGGTTGAGGGTGCCTAACACCTTCCCTTGACCTGATTATAATAATCTTACTCTGAATCTCTTAACTGCGTAAGGTTTCCTATTCGCCTTGGTAGAATAGGTGGCGACTCTAAAAGCTTAATTTTTAGGGCAGGTTGCTACACTTGGTAAGGAGTGTGAAGATACAATTTTTGACCCCATATCTGACACATGCTCTTTTAGTACTTTTGTCAAAGACACTTTTCATAATGCAAAGGATACTACAGAAGTTACTAAGGAACAGGTAATTAAAGAGGCGAATGAGGTTGTTGATAAAAACGCCCTAGATATGAAGAAAAGAAGGAAACGGCTTAAGTTGAAAAGTATGGATAGTTTATGTGGGCCAATAAGCATAAAGCTAGCAAACGTCCAAAAAGAATATTAGGTCCATTTTGAAGACTGATGTTGTTAACACAAAGAAAAAGATCCGGGAGGATAGTAGAGGCAAGAGTACAAGAGCGATCCCTCAATAGATTGTTCACCACTTCTCCTTTGCAACATCCATCCCTCTCTTAGCAGCAAGAGAAAGCTCGTTGAACTTGATGGAAGGTTGAAACTCCTTCTCCTTACCAACGCGTTTGTTAATACAATTCCATCCCATTTCAATATGAGAGCCAAACATACTAAACATAGAAATGAAATCATTTAGTCACTCATGAACCAACAAGAGAGTCAACACATACAAAACATAATAATGGGTTAAGTTATCATTAACACAAGATCTTCAAATGGCGGAGAGTGAAGCTATTACTGTTGGCGAAGCCAAAAACATTAACACCTGAAACAAAGTTGCCTCATGCAATTGATAATGTTGGTGTTCCATGTCTTAATACGTCTCGTGATGCATAAAAGGATTGGTTTAGTCTTCCGAATTCTGATTCATGTTGGCTTATTGATGCGTCCGCAAGCGCACGGATATATCGAAGTAATATAAAAGATTGTCGAACCATAAAGACCAACTAGTAACAAACCCGTGCGTTCGCACGGGTTCTGGTACGGGACGCGCATTTGTTTCACATATATATTTTTTAATAGAAAAAAAATAAATTAAAAGTAATTAACATTTTGTGGAAAAAAATAAGAACAATTAACATTAAATTGTGTCTAAAAAAAATAAGGAACAAAATTGAAATCACCAAAATTAAATTGTGTCTAAATAGCCTTTTGTAACTCCACGTTCCCGTTAATAATCAATATTTTGATCAGTAACTTCATGCTCCCATTAATATTTAATATTTTGCTCAGTAACTTCGTTCCCGTTAATTTCAAAATATTTTGATCAGTAACTTCATGTTTTCGTTAATATTCAATATTTTGATCAATAACTTCGTGTTCATATTAATATTAAATATTTTAGTCAGTAACTTCAAGTTCACGTTAATATTCAATATTGTGATCAGTAACTTCATGTTCCCGTTAATATTTAATATTGTGATCAGTAACTTCATGTTCCCGTTAATATTCAATATTTGAATCAGTAACTTCCGGTTCCCGTTAATATTTAATATTCTGATCAGTAACTTCATGTTCCCGTTAATATTCACTATTTTGATCAGTAACTTCATGTTCCCTTAATATTCAATATTTTAATCAGCAACTTTATGTTCCCGTTAATATTCAATACTGTGATCAGTAACTTCATGTTCCCGTTAATATTCAATATTTTAATCAGTAACTTCAAGTTTCTGTTAATATTCAATATTGTGATCAGTAACTTCATGTCCCTGTTAATAAAAAATATTTTAATCAGTAACTTCAGGTTCCCGTTAATATTCAATATTGTGATCGGTAACTTCATGTTCCCGTTAATATTCAATATTATGATAAGTAACTTCATGTTCCCGTTAATATTCAATATATATATTGTGATAAGTAACTTCATGTTCTTGTTAATAAAAAATATTTTAATCAGTAACTTCAGGTTTCCGTTAATATTCAATATTGTTCAGTTAGACGAATTTGGATACATAATTTATTTTAAATAAAAATGTTAAAAAAAAAGAAGAAAAAAGTTAGATAATTAATTGATTATTTCGTATATAAAAATATTTAGATCAATAATAGATTTTCTCCCGTATACCATTTTTGGATTAAAAATATTTAATCATAAATACCATTTCTCGTATATAAAAATATTTAGATTAATAATAGATTTTTTTGTCCGTATACAAACTTCATTTTTGTTTATGTATCATTTACAAAAATATTTGGATCAATAGTAAATTTCGTATATAAAAATATTTAAATCAATAATAAATTTTTTCCCGTATACCATTTTTGAATAAAAAATATTTGGGTCATAAATACCATTTTTCGTAAATAATAGATTTATTTCCATGTACAAATATTATTTTTGTTTAGGTATCATTTACAAAAATATTTGGATCAATAGTAAATTTCGTATATAAAAATATTTAGATCAATAATAAATTTTTTCCCGTATACTATTTTTGAATAAAAAATATTTGGGTCATAAATACCATTTTTCGTAAATAATAGATTTATTTCCATATACAAATATTATTTTTGTTTAGGTATCATTTACAAAATTATTTGGATCAATATTAAATTTTCGTATATTAAAATATTTAGATCAATAATATATTTTTTCCTTATGCAATTTTTGGATCAAAAATATTTGATCATAAATATCATTCATCGTATATAAAAATATTTAGATCAATAATAGATTTTTTCGCGTATACAAGCCTCATTTTTGTTTAGGTATCATTTACAAAAATATTTGAATCAATAGTAAATTTCGTATATAAAAATATTTAGGTCAATAGTAAATTATTTTCCCGTATACCATTATGGAATAAAAATATTTGGATCATAAATACCATTTTTTTGTAAATAATAGATTTTTTTCCATATACAAATATTATTTTTGTTTATGTGTCATTTACAAAAATATTTGGATCAATATCACATTTTCATATATAAAAATATTTAGAAAATAATAGATTTTTTGGCCTATTCCATTTTTGGATAAAAAATATTTGAATCATAAATAACATTTTTCGTAAATAAAAACATTTAGATCAATAATAGATTTTTTTCTCGTATATTTTTGTTTAGGTATCATTTACAAATATATTTGGATCAATAGTAAATTTCGTATATAAAAATATTTAGATCAATAGTAGTTTTTTTTCTGTATATCATTTTTAAATAAAAATATTTAGATTATAAATACCAATTTTCGTAAGTAATATAATTTTTCTGTATACAAATATTATTTTTATTTAGGTATCATTTACAAAAATATTTGGATCAATATTAAATTTTCGTATATAAAAATATTTAGATCAATAATAGATTTTTTGAATAAATTTTTCCTGTATATCATTTTTGACTAAAAAATATTTCGAGCATGAATATCATTTTTCGTATATAAAAAATATATATTAATAATAAAATATTTTTTGTGGAAGAAAGAAGTGAGAAAGTGATGAAAGATAAAAAAAATAGAGAATGGAGAGAGATTTAATAAGTTTAATAAAATATAAGAGTTGTATTATTTTAATAATAAAATTAAGAACTTTTTGGTGCAAAGACCAAAAAACCACCATTTTAATGTGGTGGCAAAAAGCTAAATAAGGGTGTTTTTGACTTTTCCACAACCATTAATTTTCTTATATTATAGATGTCAACCTACTGTAATATATTGTTGCTTTGTAAAGCTAAGGATAATGAATGTTCGATTGAGGGAAAACTAAGACTAAAACAGAAATAAAATAAAGATTAAGACTAATATAAGAAAAGATAGACCGGAATGTGGATTTCGCGTACTTCGGAAACTCTGTAATTCGTTGACTTATAAAAATGTTAAAAATATATTTAGTAGAAAATATTAGCTTACAGACGAAACCTCACACTTCCGTGGTTTTGAATAAAGTCACACTCTTCAACCGTAGGATTTTGCTTATGCTCGCCCACTTAAGTCAAAGAACGCGTTTTGAAAACTAAACAAGTTCTAATTAATCCTTAAGCGCTTTCGATGTGTTTAGATTTAATGCCTAGTTTTTACTATCCGGTTCGACCCCCACGCTTCCGCAGTGCCGGTTTGAACCTTAATAGAGCTCTCACTTCCGTGATCATATCGTGGTAGGTAGCCTCTCACTTCCGTGACAAGGTTACCTAAATTAATATTAAAAACATAAACCAAAACAAAATTTAATAATAATAATTTAAGCCAACACAATTACGGAGTCCCATCGAAGACGACGGTCCTTGAAGGATAGAAAGACACTTAGAAAGGGGGGGGGGGGATTGAATAAGGGTTTCTTAAAACTTGGCAGATAAAAATATTTAACATAATAATTTTTATCCTGGTTCGTTGTTAACCAAAATACTCCAGTCCATCCCTTTAGAGTGATTTACCTCAGTTGAGGATTTAATCGACTAATCAATCTTGATTACAACGATTATCCACTTAGAACTCTCTCTAAGTCTTCTAGAGTATACTGATCATAACTTGATCACTCTAGGAAATCCTTTTACAAACAATGTAAAATAAATATTACAAGAGTTTAGATTACTTCTTGAAAAGTTGTAATCACCAAGTGATATTTCTCTTAAGTTCTAGTTCTTAAAACTCACTAAGATATTACAAAGTTGTGAGGTTGAATATGAAGTTCTTCTTTGCTTTAATGTGATTTCAGTTTGACATCGTTTTTGTTCTTTTTCACGAGAGTTGGTTAGATTCTTCTGAATCAGAACTTCTATATATAGGCGCTGAGGAAAAGTGACCGTTGGGAGCATTTAATGCTTTACGTGAATAGTACAACTTTGCATTTAATGTTTCACTCTTTTGTCAACTACCTCGAGCCAGGCTTCAACTGCTTTTACTGACTTTGCCTTTTGTAGCCTCTAACGTTCCTTTTGTCAGTCAGAGATTTGACGTTATAGCCTTTTCATCTTGTACTTGCTTCTGGACTCAGACTTTGTAGATTAACGTTTGAATATCAGAGTCTTCAGCTTTGGTGCAGATGCAACTTCTGTCTTCAGACTTTGAAGTGCTTTAAGCGTGATACCATCAGAGCTTCAAAGCTTTGCTTATGAATGCCATCTTCTGATGCTTTCCAGATCATGTTCTGATTTCTCCAAGACCATCTTCTGATGTCTGACAGTGCATGTTGTGATGAAGCCATCCAGAACTTCTGGGTCAGTGCTTCTGAGCGCTGATTTTGTGCATACTCTATATACTTTTCCGGAAATGGAAAACGTGAATAATTAGAGTACAACATTGTCTTATACAAAATTCATACATAATGTTATCATCCAAACTAATAATATTGATCAGAACATTTCTTGTTCTAACAATCTCCCCCTTTTTGATGATGACAAAAACATACAGAATTGATATGAATTTGTATCCAGAATATCATATGAAAAAGACAATACACAGATATAGCATTAAAGCATATTAATCAGAGTTTTTGAATATGTGTCCTCTTGAGATTAACAATCTCTCCTTGAAATTAATACTGGAAGAATTTATAAATAAAAGACTTCCCTGAGTATTTTCAATTTCAGATGAGACTTTCACGTTGAACTTTAAACTTCAGAGCTTTACTTCAGAGCTTCCATTGGACAGCTTCATAGCTTTGAATTTCTCTTTGAGATCAACTTGGCTTTATCAGAGCATAAAAAAGACTTGCTTCTATCAGAGCTTGAAACTTCTTGTATCAGAGTACTAAGCTTGCTTCTTTCAACTCTTTAAAAGCTTTTCTTCAGATGCATTTCTCCCTTTTTTGTTTCTCCCCTATTGAGCTTGTTCAGAATATCACATTCCTACAAAACTATCAGAGACAGAAAACTTGCAATAAATGTTAGGAATGTTGAGACTTAAGCCCAACAACTGATATTATAAATCAATTCAATTAGCACGCTTCTCTCCTTTTTTGTCATAACATCAAAAAGCATAAATGATTCAAATGAAAGACACACAGAGTGAATAAAGAAGATATATTATCATTGATTAATCAGAAGGAGAGAGTACGAAGCAGATGCAAATCAAAACAGATGCAAGAAACAAGAAAAATAACTAAGACACAAGACATACTAGGACAACTAACTACTGAAGCTTGATTCTGTTGGAGTTCCTTCAGAGTGTTCATCAGAACAAAAGTAGAAGGACCAGCAGAAGAAGCCACAGGACCAGCTTCTAGAACAGGAGGATTAGCAGCAGCTTCAACCATTTGAACATCTTTAACATGATTTTCCTGAACAGGAATTTATTCAACATGATGTTCTTCAATAGGTTATTCTTCAACATTTTCTTCTTCTTCTTTAGCAGGATACTCAATGACTGGATACACCAAGTTAGGATACTCTTCCAGAGGATTCTCTTTGAACCAGTTGAACAAAAACTGACAGTCTCTTGTCAGAATTGTATATGGATAAGGAGTCCATACAACTAGAGCCAAGGGATTTTTTTCTTCCATTTCATCAATGAAAGGCTTCTTTTCTTGAGGCTTCCAGTCAGTTATAGGATGATAATACCTACCACTTCCAAAATCCAGATTTAGTCCAACAGGTCCAGGAGCATCAACAAGACAATCCTTCTGGAGATCCAGAAACTCAGCTTGCACTTCTTCAGAGAAAGCTTTCCAGCAGCTACATGATCCAACTAGGAATCATGACCAACCATCAGAACTTCTAACCCTGTTATGACCTTATATTTTAATATTTCAAAACAAATATCAACAGAAGATTTAGGAGGGTTGGATCTGAGACGGGTGACTGGAGAGTCTGGGTTAAGGATGAATTATGGTTCAGGTTCTCTAGAAAACAAGACAAAAGAGGTTGAAGAGGATAAAGAGGATGGTGATTCTACTGTGGATAGAGATGAAGGGTCAGAAATTGGTGAGATTGGTTTAAGAATAGGGTAGGTAGGTTGAGGCTGATTAGTGGAGAGGATAACATTTAGTGGTTTGGGGTTCAGAGTTTGAGGTTCGGAATGAAGAGGGTGTTTTCCTTTAGATTTGGTGGAAGAAGATGGATTTTTGTAGGATGGTGGATTTTGCTGAGGGGAAGGTCAGAATCAGAATGTAAACTATAGGTGTCTACATTATCAATATCTTGAATAAGCTTCTGAAGTTGTTCGGAAGTTCTAGGGATATTGAGAGAATCAGGTTTATCTGTTGATACTTGTTCAGAACTATTAATAGGTACAAAATCAGAGATAACAATACCTGAAGGTTTCTTCTGCTTCTTAGCTTTCTTTATAGCAGGACCTTCATCAGCATCCTTTCTCTTCTTTTTCTTCTTCTTTTGTTTCTTCTTCTTATCATTTTTTATTAGATCATCCAAAGATGGAAGATTTCTTCCACGAATCCAAGCAGGATCAACATATGATTGTTCTCTTACACAAGGCTCCAGATAGAATTGGACAGATTCTGATAGTTTTTCCTTGAAAATCAGAGGGAAATCAGCAACTAGAGTTCTTCTTATCAGAATATCAAGAATCACTTTTGGAGTAGTGGTCACTTTTCCAATCAACTGCATTCTTCTCAGAGTATGGGAAGTCAAAGTACTCCCACTAACAATAGTCAGATCTTGAAGTGAGCCAGCTGCTCTCAAAGTATCAATCAGACCACTCTCATTCAGAATGTCTAATATCAACCTTCCCATAGGGATGATATTCCTTTTAATCTTGGGATACTTCAGACGTTCTACTTCTCTTGACTCTTTCACATGAGTTTTCAGATGTTGGAACATAATATAAGGTAGGTTAACTCTCATACCATTTCCAATGCAGTACAGAATGAACTGTTGATCTTGACTTATGTAGGTTGCATAAACGTATGATTTTCTGTGATAGAGAGATACAGAATGATTTTTCCCAAACTCTGTAAGAAGGCTTCAGATCCTTTGTGTGAGGTGAACCTATTCCAGAAGTAAATATTTCTGGATAAACTACATCCCAATCTGTTCTTCCAAGAAGAGCACCAGTTACTCCACCCAAACCTTGGAGATTCAGTAACTTCCTTATCAGATTCTCAGTAATTGCAACCTCTTGCTCTAACACGAAAGAGGTGGTAGTATTTGGGGTTAAGGTAGCATGAGCCCAAAAATCCTTTACCAAAACAGGATAAACTGGTCCAATCAGACGATCAAAGTAATTTGCCCATCCTTGAACAAACATGTCTGACTTGATGTTGAAGTTGTGCGCCTGAAGATTTTCAAACTTC